>NC_053024.1:518320730-518551003 GCF_003073215.2 Triticum urartu
GGGGGGGGTAGACTGTACTGCTTTTGTATATCGCATGTGTATACGTATAGCCTCTGGCATACGGTGTAGAGCGTGCGTGTGATCGTGGCGCCCTCCTGCAATGTTAGTGGCGCACGATCTCTAGCAGTGGAGCACCCATGATCTCCCTGGGCTGCTGTCCTCTAAGTGTATATATGGCACAGCCTAGAGCATAATCGAGTGTGGTGATCAGTTCTCCCTAATCTTCTCACTTTACAGGCACTACGAGTGCACGAGGGAGAGGATATTCCCCTCGCCACATGCATGAGGTCCTCCGGATCCTTCACGTTCACGGCCACACCACGAGAAGCCACCTCGCGTCTTCTTGCCGCGGGAGGCAAAGACGCGAACGCGCATATGCCACGGCATAAACTACAACCAAACCGAATCCCCAGCCCAAAACCAAACCTGATTCACACAGCGCGCCTCCCGGAAAGGGCGCAACGCGCCGGAGCAAGTCCGATCCGATGCCTGCCCCTATTCCCTAGGCATCTCGTAATATTCCCTCGGCATCTTTCCCGCCTCCCCGTCCCGGGCCAGTATATAGCCCCGCGCCCGCCTCCACGCCCTTTCCTCGTCAAGACCACTCGAGGCAGCCCGCAAACACGCACGCCAGCACGCACGCTCGCACGCCACTCCATCCAAAGTCCAGGAAGAAGGAGCGTACGTCCGTCGGGATGGCCGGCGTCGTGGTGGTGTTCGACTTCGACAAGACCATCATCGACGTCGACAGCGACAACTGGGTCGTCGACGGCCTGGGGGCCACCGACCTCTTCGACCGCCTGCTGCCCACCATGCCGTGGAACACCCTCATCGACACCGTCATGGGGGAGCTGCACGCGCAGGGGAAGACCCTCCGCGACGTCGCCGACGTGCTCCGGGCCGCGCCCATCGACCCGCACGTCGTCGCCGCCATCCGGGCCGCCTACAGCCTCGGCTGCGACCTCCGGGTCCTCAGCGACGCCAACCGCTTCTTCATCGAGGCCGTCCTCGACCACCACGGCCTCCGGGGCTGCTTCTCCGAGATCAACACCAACCCCAGCCGCGTCGACGCCGACGGCCGCCTTCGCATCGCGCCGCACCACGATTTCCACGCCGCCCCGCACGGCTGCGGCCTCGGCACATGCCCGCCCAACATGTGCAAGGGCCAGGTGCTCGACCGCATCCGCGCCTCCGCCGCCGCGGCGGACGGCGGCAGGAAGCGCTTCATCTACCTCGGCGACGGCCGCGGCGACTACTGCCCGTCCCTGCGGCTCGCCAGGGAGGACTTCATGATGCCGCGCAAGGGCTTCCCCGTGTGGGACCTCATCTGCGAGAACCCCGGCCTGCTCCAGGCCGAGGTGCACCTATGGAGCGACGGCAAGGACATGGAGGAGACGCTGCTGCGGCTCGTCAGCCGGGTGCTCGTCGAGGAGAGCACGCTGCTGCCGCTCGACTGCAAGCTCGAGTCGCTGCCGGTGACCGTCCAGGACGGCATGCCCATGCCGCTCGGCGTCAAGAACTGATCCGCCCAACCCTGCTGCATTACGATTAATTTGGGGATCGATACCTTGTCTTCTGATTTGCTTGCCTGATATGCTGGCGTGTAGTGCGTACGAGTTTGGGTAGGGCGTCGGTGGAAACTAATTAAGGGTGAGGAGTTCGAGCGCCAATGGCGAACTCGATAGTAGTATCGACTAATTTGTGCGTGTCGTCCTTGTGCCGCCTGGCAATGGTGAAGGCTCGCTGTATCCCATCTATCTATTGATTTGATGAAAGAATACATGAGTTGATGCGACGAAAGTCAATTTCGGCTGATCGATATTGTCTCAAGCATGATGCCCCTTCTACTACTTGGATATTCCAACATTTTCTTCTTTCATAAGTACTCACTCCATCCCAAAATTCTATCTTAAATTTGTCTAACATACTCCTTAATAAGTTCCTAGTTGTATGCAAATATAAGAAGCTCGGAAGGGGCAAACAAATTGGAGTAAAATCACGTATTTGTCAAGCCACACATCGTTTATATCTTTCTTTTTTTGCGGGAAACACATCATCTATATCTATATCAATGTAAAAAGACTCAAAGAGGTAGATGTAATTAATCTCAATCATTAAATCATGTTAATCCAACGACCTAGATTGTTTCAATGTCGAGCGCTCAACACATTTGGCATGCAGTTAATTTTATGCCAAAAATAATGCTAATCACATAATAACACGCAAATAATATCCTACTTCCAAATTAACGTGCATTGCACGTATACATTGATTAGTTGAAACATATTTGATAGCTTACCACATGTGTCACATGGTTCCAGCCAACACATCTAGCAGCAATTTCGCTAGTCTTTCAGAAGCTGGCTTGTCATTGACGGACAACTTTGCATGTTTGATTCCATCCGTAACAGTTTGACTCATAAATTTGGGGCCACAATATATGACGAACGTTTGTTAGGAGGTGTTGATATATGAGAACGTTTTAGAAGTCCAATTTAGTTGTATGAGGTTGAGACATTTCTTCAGAGATACATGAAATTTTCTGAAAAGAAGAAAAAAATTGCATAAAAAATGCGCACAATTTGCCATCTCCTATCAAATAAAGTTGCAAAAAAACGTTCGCTTGACATCCTCTCCCAACTGACGTTCGCCGAGTTATCATTTTGGTGGATTTGTAGTATACGAAAATGACAATTGTTTTGTGGTCACAAATTGATGAACCTCCGTGCACAACCGAAGGCATATATCCTCATACTTGCCACGTCTTTGTTTACTATTGATCCGGTCGCCGTCATAGGCACTTTTTTTTTGGCAGTTATAAAGAGTACTACGTCCAACCGTGCACATGTGAATTTGTGCATTTGTGGTCGTGTGCATTTGCCATCAAGCATCATTTATAAAGTTTTTTTTCCCTATTTTGCGGGAGAATTATCATCAGTTAAAAGACGGTGTAAGATAGTGAGCCTTTTTGGCCCAACGTGTCTCAGGCTGCAAGAAACCGTGGCGTTTGCTTTTTTCTGCAACCTGCTAGTGCTGAATCTTGTTCCAGGGAGAAGGGCAGACATTATTGCGCGGCCGCCAACATATCCTGGCGAATCGTGCGCCCGTGAAACTGAAAGGGATATTCCACTGCAAGTTCGCTACAAGGTCCCGTCTCACCAAAATTTTAGGCACATATTCCTGGGATATGCCCTCATCGATCCACGGGACAGCTGCCGACCTGAATCCACAGGAGCCACGGAATACAAAGCCGGTCACGTAAGAAACATGTTGATTCTGACCGACGGCGACGGGGATTGTTAGGGACAAGCAAGGGGAAGGATCGATCTAGTATTTCTCTCGGTGGCAACATAATCGGGATACAAGTTTGATTACAAGAATAGATCGGTAAAGGAAGAACTAGGGTTCGTGCCATCGTCGGGTTCGTGATCCACTGGATGAAAGGAAAGCTGGGAGCAGTGCCTTAAGTAGTAGGAGCTGTTGGGCTGGGCTGGTTGTGCCATTCTGGGCCGAAGTAGCACTGGTTGCTGCGTCGGGCGCGGCTGGGCCGAGCCCGGTCCTCGTTGGCAGGTGGGGCCGAGCCGCCGGGGCGCTAACATCCCCTCTTTCCTGAGACGAGGCTTGTCCCCAAGTCTTCGCATGGGGGAAACGAGTTTGGAGCGCCTGTCTGTCTTCCCAGATGGTGTCGAGCGATGCGCCCGCCGACCACTGCACTTGAAACATGTCCCCGTTCTTCTTGCGCCACCTTGACTGAAGAATCTTGATCGGGATCGCCGTATCGCCTGTGTCTGATGGCAGGGTTGGAGATGCCGTTGTGCCGGGGAGCAGCGCATGTCGAAGTTGAGAAACGTGGAAGACAACATGATGCGGAGCATCCTATGGACATCACCATGTCAAGAGTCCATTTGGCAAGTGACACGTGCCACATCTACTTCATACATACAAAGGTGAATCATCTCTTTTACATGTGTCCACTTGTACCTCTCAAGGATGGTATACTACTTGACCCCTCTCCCGTATGCATACATAGATATGAGCGGAGCTACACATTCATCGAGGAGGAGTCTAAGAGGAAGAGAACATCTACACCATCCAAGAGGGAAGCTTGGAAGCGGAGAAGGAAGCGCCAAGAAGAAGGCAGAAGCTCCCAGGCAACCCCGTGCGCACGGGCCCCTCCGACCCCGTGCCCACGGGCCTCCCAGGCTGGCGGTCCTGAAGCCCCCATGCCCACGGGCCTCACGGACCCCGTGCGCACGGGCCCTTGCGTCAGATCTCTGGATACCCCGTGCGCACGGGCTCCACTTACCCCGTACGCACGGGGCCCCCTGTGTGTTGCTGCGGGCTTTACCCATGTAATTCCCATTTCGCCCCTGCTTACCCCTTCATCCCTTGGACCTATATATACTCCTTCATCTCCTTCATTTAGACTTAGCTAAGAATAGATCTAAAAGGTAGAGCTTAGCTCATGTATCTCCCCTTGTGGGATTCTTCTTGAGAGAGAGACACTCCATTGGAGTTCAAGGCCTCCATTGAAGAAGATCCCTAGTGGATGAAGACCCCCTTGTGGGAAGGATCTATCTAGATCATCAAGCCCTCATCTCCTTCATAGGATTTGGGATGAACTCTACCATGTATCTCATTTCCCTTTGATTGTTCATGTACCTTGTGGATCTTGTGTGTTTGATTGTCTAGTGGATGTGTGATTGGACTTGTTCTTGAGTGTTCCTCTTGTTTTCCCTCTTGTGTTCATCTTGTTCTTGGGGATTCCCCCTCCAATTCGTGAAAGATCTCCACTTAGGGTTCCACCCTATATCATTTGGTATCATGAGCCAAGGTTTCTCACGAAATTGGAGTCCCCCTCTTTGTTTTCTAGCCTATTTTTGTTGATTTCGTCCTAATTTCAAAAATTCCCCACCAAAAACAGCCCCAATTTTTTTTTGTGATTTTGTTGGTTTTGATGATGTTTTGTTGGATTTGACCCATGGATTTGCTTGGTTTCAAGTGGATCTAGCTTTCCCCCATCTTTTCCCCACCATCCATCCCCAAAATCTCCCCAATTTTGCCCAAGAAATCTCCATTTTCCGCCACGAAATCAAGAAATTTCCGCCCACCCCGTGCCCACGGACCCCAGACCCCATGCGCACGGGCCCCCGAAAACTCTCTGGGCACCCCGTGCCCACGGACCTGTACCGTGCGCACGGGACCCCGTGCCCACGGGCTCCTACCCCCGTGCGCACGACCCCCCCCCCCCCCCCCCCCCCCCCCCCAGGACAGCCGCGAGTGCTTCTCCGTTTCGGCCATAACTTTCACATCCGGAGTCCGATTTTCGCGTTCTTTAGCTCATTGTAGCTATTGACATCCCCATCCACCTAGATAGGTTCCATCACCATTTGACTCCATCAAAATTTTCACATTTTGGCATCTTTGCCTAGGGCTCCCACCACAACCTCCGCATAACCACCATAAACTTCCGCAACCTAACCAATTTTGTTCCTTATAGCATTTGTGGTTGTTTGAGTAGCGATTCGAGTCTCCTAAGGTGTTTCGGCTACTTAGGGACGATTGTTTCTTGACCAACCACCACCACCACCATAACTCCCGCATAGGCTTACACCATACACTTCTTCCACCCCAACTTAACCCAATTTTGTTTGTGTTGTGAGTTGTGTCTCCTAAGGTGTTTCGGCTACTTAGGGACCGAGCTTCCAACTCCGACACCGTGTGTAGTCCACTACCTTACCCTCCTCTTCCGCATTGCCTACTTGCATAACCCATCATTGCATTTCGCAATTCCCATTGAGCTTCCGCAACACCACCACCGCATCCTGCTACCACCATTTGACTTTTGTCCGTGAGATTTTGAGTTCGCGGTTTTTACCGTTTCCTAAGGTGTTTCGGCTACTTAGGGACGAGTCTCCATCATCTTGGTATCTATATCAAGAACACCGCCACTCACCATCTTCAAGGATGGTAACCTCGACGACACCATTGTACATTCCCCTTGCAATTGCATTGATAACCCCTAGCCCCTTTTGCGTCACTTGCCTATCGAGACTAGCCATTTGAGTATTGCCGGCAACGTTACTTGTGCACATTAGTGATCTACGCCTTCCATTGCATACATACCATACCATATTGGTATCATCATATCATCTCTTGTGTCACAAGATTGTTCCCACATATACACAATTGCTATCTTGGTTTGTGCATTTCGCATAGTGGCCATAAAAAAAGAGAATAAGCTTTTAAGCAAAAGAAAAGAGAGCAAAGAGCTTGTAAGCAAGTGCCATAGCATCATACCACATTGCGCATAAGATTGTCATATCCGATCATCTTGGATCACCTTGAGAAGAACAACGGGAACATCACACACATATCATACTTGGGATAGAAAGCTCATACATTTTGCATCTTATAGGTTGTGCACAAGTGTCGTATCCGCCTATTGAGCAATCGTGCTAGCGTCTCTCCTGAGTTGTGCAACACGAGTGTTTTCCGTGGATTCCACATTTTGAGCTCATCCTTGGTTGCACGACCCCATTTTATCTATCCGTGTGTGTGTTTCCATGTACCACATATTGCTATTAGTTTACTTGTTTCACTTGTGAATTTGTGAATCTTTTCCAACATTATTGACTCTTGCTAACACTTTGCATCAAATTTTTGTGCCACTATCCTCACCGAGCTCCACCATAAGTTTTACTTGATAGGTGTGAGTGAACAAGTCCGGTACCAATTCCACTATTCTTTCATCTCACATTGAGTGATACGAGATACATCCTCAACTTTGGGAAAAGGTAGCTTGGTATTGTTTATCTCATTTCCTACTCACCTTTGCTCGAGTTTGTGATGGATAGGCAAGGCATTTCACCTCCGGTCTACAACCACGACAACGAGTTTGATGCTCTGAAGAACGTCATCGACGCCAAGATGGACAAGCACATGGAGGAGCTCAAGGTCCTCATCAAGAACGGCAAACGGTCTTCCTCATCTTCGAGAAGACGCTCAAGTGCAAAGACTTTCGTGCTACCATCTCCGGCAAGTACACACAAGCATCGACATCGACAAGACCATGAAGAGCGACCTACTGGACGAGAGTTGGCTTCTCTGTCACCCCCGTGCACACGGGCCCTCGACCCCCGTGCACACGGGCCCTCGACCCCCGTGCACACGGCCTCCAGCACCCCCGTGCGCACGGGCCATACAGTACAGCAACATCGACTACACAGCTACGGCTTCTTCAACACCTTTGGCATCTTCGCCAAGTGACTTCAAGGCATCTTCGCCTACGGATATACGGCATCTTCGCCCACAAGCACCTCAAGAGAAGCTCCCCAAGCTCAAGTCCGCGACTTCCACGAGCTACTACGACCTCGACACCAACCATAAGATTCCTTTCTATGGGACTCAAGAACCCGAGGAGTATCTCGAGTGGGAGCATTTGATGGACGACTACCTCAAGCTACATCAAGTCCCTCCCGAAGATCAAGTGAAGTGCGCCTCAAGAAACTTCCACGACTACGCGTCCACATGGTGGCTTCACACACCTTTGGAGAACTACGGCATGAGTTGGCCCAAGACGAAGAGAGTTTTGCGGCGAGAGTTTGTGCCTCCAACCTACACCGAACAACTTCTACGCCAATTGGAGAACACCATCCAAGGATCCAAGTCCATCGACGAGTACTTCAAGGAGATGAAGCATGCCTTGCGACGTGCCGGCGTGGACGACCCCATGTCAATGAAGTTCCACTTCATGATGGGATTGAACAACGACATCTCCAAGCCTATCTTCCTCGAGAACTACAAGTCCCTCGACGACAACTACATTGGTGCTCTCAAGGCGGAACAAGAACTCATGAAGGCTAAGGCTTCTCCACCCCAAGCACACTTCGCGACGACCAAGCTCCATGAGAATGAGCATGAGGCTAGTACCACCAAGATGTCCAAGCCCGACGAGCTCCAAGACGACGCTCCCAAGTCCGACTTCACCGCCATCCCTCTTTGTGGCATTGATGATGTCGAGTCCTCCATGACTCTTTTTCAAGACGGTGCGATGACGAGTACGACTACGGAGACCCTCAAGGACCAAGTTTTGGAGGCGAGCGACAGGGTGGCGAGCAAGGATGATGCTTCCATCTTAGGAGGCAAGAGTGATGATGTGCCATCTTCGGCCTTCATCCACGGCGACGACAATGAGATGATTGAGCATGGGGTTTTCCCTTCGACCACTGCGACATGTGATGACTTGAGTGACTTTAGCCACCATATTGAGAGTGGGAGTGATTTCACCACTAGCCCCATATATGAGGTGTTTCCACTATTCCCATGTGAGGAGAGCCACAACCCCCACCTCTTGAGTGACATGAGTGACTCCACCATATGTGAGTTTGAGTGCACCTATTTTGAGGGAATGAGTGAACCACCACATAGAGAGGGTGAGATAGTTGATAGGTCATGCAAGGCCACTTTCAACACTAACGACTTGACCTCTACCTCTATTGTGTCTTCTCATTTGGTGCTAGGTCCCTTATATGATGACGCGCCGATTCACGACGACTACGTCCTACCCTTGGACAAGATGATGGCCATGGTGGAACATGATGCACCCCCCACATGGTTCCATCAAGTTGATGATGATGACCACCATTTGGTCTTTACCACCTCACCAACACCACTTGAGTGGAATGACAAAGGTAACATAGGTGAAGGTGATGCTCTTGTCCCACTGGTGGACTATCTTATCATTGATTGCTTGCATGATGTTGATCAACCTATTTCCATGCTTCATGCTAGTGTGACTTCCCCATGCGATGATTTACCCATTTATGATGAGTATGATAATTGCCATGTGGAGTCTATTAGTTGTGATGCCATGTTACATAGGATTTCTTGTGCTAATTCTCTCGGTCACATCATGGTTGCCAATCCGCTTGACTTGTCATATGCTATGCATGAGATCAATCATATGTCATATTTGCAATCTCTTCATAGTGACTATGCATATGCCATTCAGATTAACCCAATTTGCACTTACGGCATAGATGACAAGCCCATGGTTATTGGCATTTGTTTTTCTTGTGATGATATTGTATGCTCCCTTTGCATCATTTCTCTCATATGCCATGCCATGACCACCTAGTTTCGGATATGCATTGTTTTGGATGTTGTCCATTTTCTCCATATGATGTTTCCGATATTTCTCATGAGGAGTCCCCCATAGTTCCCTCATACATTTTAGGAGATTTGGATCCATCCCATCCATTGCATGGTCCTCATACTTGTGTGCATAATATGCTTTCCATGAATAAACATGCTATTGATGTGCCATATACTTGTATGCTAAATTTGCATCCCCATCGTGTCATATACCATAACTATTCTTTCATGATGGATGACATGTTCTTATACCATGCATCAAATTTCTTTGAACGATGCTTATCTTGTGCTAACTCACACGTGCACATACATATCATGATGGATGATGTGTACATTTACCACGCGCACAATTTCTTTGGTTTGTGTCTCTTTTGTGTAGGTACCCATGAATACTTGTCAACCTCGCAATCCCACGAGTTGACAAAACGAGCTCTAGAGAGCAACGATGACTTGAGATCCCATGGATTGTCTTTCCCACTGCTCTCTTCGCGCAAAGACTTCGCGCATTTCTTCTACATGGCCCTCCCTTGGCTATGGGTTATTATCCATTACCTATTCTATGCCCATCTTGCCATGTTCACTTTGCATGATATGTTCATTACTATGCCTTTGCCATGCATTTGTGACCCATGCTTTGCATTACACATGATCATTGATTCTAATACTTGTATGTGTATTTGCAAGCTTGGTGGAGATACCACTTGTTATTGCCATATTTGCTTTGTGCCCCATGCCTATGATTATACTATGATCTTGCTTTGTGTTCGTGCTTGCGATATGTCGTGTGCATTGCCTATGCCTATTATTTGCTCACATGACATGATTGCCATGATCTCCTCTAGTATGTTGCATCTTTGCACTACTAGCTTGCACGACTTGTTTCCTATGATTGCTTGCCTTGTTGCATCACCGATGACTCATACTTGCTCTTTCTATCGTGTTGAGTGCCACACTATATTCACTACACCCCATGCACATTATGCTTGGATTGTCTTGCGCTTGACCCATGTGTTTAGACACCTCATTCTACTTGGTGTTGTGAATGATTCCTATGCCTACCATAGACCTTTTGTTGAGCACATTGCGCATTCTTGCTATGATCTTGAGGTTGATGCTTGTTCACTTGTCACACATATTAGCATCTTTACCTCCCATTTGCACACTTGTTTCCATGATGTCCTTGATTGTACTCACCTTATATGCTTAAATGCCATGCCACACTTCTTTGTCAAACCATATGCTATGCTTGATGACAACACTTGTTGGGTGAATCACCTCTTGAATGCTTGGTTTTGCTCTTACGCCAACCACATTTGTTTTTCCAAGTGCTTGTTATCTTTGCTCCTTTTGAAGGAATTACAAGACGGTACGGCATCGGAGAGTGCCCATTTGGAACTACAAGATGATGAATGCTTGGTGATCGTCCACTACTACACGGCAACATCATCTCTTTCCCATGGTGATTTGGATTTCGATCCGAGGTCGGATATTTCCCAAGGGGGAGGGGATGATGCGGAGCATCCTATGGACATCACCATGTCAAGAGTCCATTAGGCAAGTGACACGTGCCACATCTACTTCATACATACAAAGGTGAATCATCTCCTTTACACGTGTCCACTTGTACCTCTCGAGGATGGTATACTACTTGACCCCTCTCTCGTATGCATACATAGGTGTGAGCGGATCTACACATTCATCGAGGAGTCTAAGAAGAAGAGAACATCTACACCATCCAAGAGGGAAGCTTGGAAGCGGAGAAGGAAGCGCCAAGAAGAAGGCAGAAGCTCCCAGGCAACCCCGTGCGCACGGGCCCCTCCGACCCCGTGCCCACGGGCCTCCCAGGCTGGCGGTCCTGAAGCCCCCGTGCGCACGGGCGTGTACCGTGCCCACGGGCCTCACGGACCCCGTGCGCACGGGCCCTTGCGTCAGGTCTCTGGATACCCCGTGCGCACGGGCTCCACTTACCCCGTGCGCACGGGGCCCCTTGTGTGTTGCTGCGGGCTTTGCCCATGTAATCCCCATTTCGCCCCTGCTTACCCCTTCATCCCTTGGACCTATATATACTCCTTCATCTCCTCCATTTAGACTTAGCTAAGAATAGATCTAAAAGGTAGAGCTTAGCTCATGTATCTCCCCTTGTGGGATTCCTCTTGAGAGAGAGACACTCCATTGGAGTTCAAGGCCTCCATTGGAGAAGATCCCTAGTGGATGAAGACCCCCTTGTGGGAAGGATCTATCTAGATCATCAAGCCCTCATCTCCTTCATAGGATTTGGGATGAACTCTACCATGTATCTCATTTCCCTTTGATTGTTCATGTACCTTGTGGATCTTGTGTGTTTGATTGTCTAGTGGATGTGTGATTGGTCTTGTTCTTGAGTGTTCCTCTTGTTTTCCCTCTTGTGTTCATCTTGTTCTTGGGGATCCCCCCTCCAATTCGTGAAAGATCTCCACTTAGGGTTCCACCCTATATCACAACAGGGTGCACCGTTGCTTGGGGAGGAAGTTGCAGCTTGTAGGCGACGTAATTGATCTTGGCGATTATCTTGAACGGACCGTAGTACTTGTAGCTGAGCTTGTGATTAGCACGAGGAGCCATTGAGGTTTGGATGTATGGTTGCAGCTTGAGGAAGACTTGATCGTTGACTTGGAACTGTCGGAAGGAGCGCTTCTTGTTCACCTTGTCTTGCATGATCTGACGCACGCGATGGAGTTGTTGTTGAATGAGGTCTTGCATAACTGCCCGTTCCTCGAGCCAGGTTTGCAGCGCCGGAACTAAAGATGATGTAGATGCAGTGATCCCCCAGTGTCTTGGTTCCCTTCCAAACATGGCCTTGAAGGGTGTCATCCCGATGGCCGAGTGATGTGATGAATTGTACCAGAATTACGTCAGTGGTACCCAAAAACTCCACCGCTTCGGGCATGCCTGTACAAAGCAGCGTAGGTAAGGTTCGATGCACTGGTTCACCCTCTCGGTTTGGGTGTCAGTCTGCGGGTGGTTCGCCGTGCTCATTCTCAACTCTGTGCCTGCATATTTGAACAATTCTTGCCAAAAATGGCTGGTGAAAACAGGGTCACGGTCCGACACAATTGCCCCCGGAAATCCATGGAGCTTATACAGTTGCTGCATGTAGAGGATGGCCACTTTAGTTGCTATATAGGGATGAGCCAGAGGTAGGAAGGGGGCAAACCGAGTTCTCTTGTCGACCACCACGAGTAGGCAGTTGTATTGTCCCAATTGCGGCAATCCCTTCACAAAGTCCATTGTGATCAGATCCCATGACTCCTTGGGAATTGGTAACGGCTCCAACAGTCCTGGTGAAGCTGCATGGTCTGGTTTGGCCTGTTGACAGACCTGGCAGCACCACACATATTGTTGTATGTGTGCCTTCATCTTGGGCCAAGCAAACAACCTGCGAATGCGGCGATATGTCACCGGGAAGCCGGAGTGGCCACCCATCGGGCTGTCGTGGAAGGCCGCGATGATGTGTTGTTGCATAGCTGTGGTTCCTCCCAGCCAGATTCGGCCACGGAAGAGAAGCAGTCCGTTCTGGTGTTGGAATCTTCCTTTTGGGTCCTCCCTAACAGCCAGCTGCTCAAGGAGTTTTTGCGCCTGTGGGTTATTGTTGTAGCTGGCGACAATATCTTCAAGCCATGCTGGTTGGCATACACTGATTGTGAGCAGTACTTCAGAAGTTGGGAAGCGCTAGAACTAGAGCTTCGCTCAGGTGTTGTTTAAGCAGTTGGAATGATGTTTCTGTAGCTGGTGTCCAAACAAATGGCACCCCTTTCTTCAGCAGGTTGAACAAAGGGTGAGCTATGATTCCAAAGTTTCTGACGAATCGTCGGTAGTATCCGGCGAGTCCCAAGAAGCTGTGTACTACTTTGACGTCGGTTGTGTCGTCCAGTTGGACACAGCTTGTATCTTGGCTGGTTCCGTGGACACTCCTCGGTTGCTGATGACATGCCCAAGGTACGATAGGCTGTGCTGGCCGGACTCACACTTGGACATCTTCATGCGCCATTGATCTTGGCGCAAGAGTTGTAGAACCTGTCACAGGTGGCTGATGTGGTCGCGTAGAGTCTGACTGAACACGAGGATGTCGTCGAAAAAGAGGAGCACACACTTGCGGTCGACTGGTTTGAGGGTGGTTGTCAGGGCTCCGTTGAATGTGGTCGGCCCGCCAGCTAAACCGAAAGACACCGCCAACAATTCATAGTGGCCTGAGTGCGTCTGGAACGCTGTCTTTTATTCTTCGCCTTCTGCCAAGCGAATCTGGTGATAGCCTGAGCGAAGATCCAGCTTAGAGAACCAGGCTGCGCCGTGCAGCTCGTCCAACAACTCTTCGATGATAGGCACGGGGTACTTGGTGATGTAAGTGATGGCGTTGAGGTGTCTGTAGTCGATGAAGAGCCTCCACGTCCCGTCCTTCTTCTTGACAAGGATAGCTGGGGAGCAGAAGGGACTGCTGCTTTTTTGAACAATGCCCTTTCGGAGAAGCTCTTCAACTTGGGCATCAATCTCCTTCTTGTGCTCTGGCTTGTGCCGATAGGACCGGATGTTCACAGGTTGGGCTCCTAGAATGAGCGGGATCTTGTGATTGTAGTCGCGTCGGGGTGGCAACCCTTCTAGTTCTTTGAACACATCAGCGAATTCCTCGAGCACCGCCTGAATTTCTGGTGAGTTGGTGGTGTTGTTGCTGTCCTCGCTGTCGGTCGCGTAGATCAGCGCCATGTGAGTGATGGCGCCAGTGTTGCACAGTTGTTGTAGTTGGAGGGCGTTGATGACCGTGCAAGTTGAAAAAGTAGCCTCGTGCCCACGGAGGCGAATTGTGACGTGGGGCGACGGAATTTAGATGAGCTTCGCACGCTAGTCCACAGTCATGGGACTGTGCTCCTCGAGCCAGTCCATGCCCAAGATCGCGTCGTACGTCCCGAGAGCCAGCACCTTCATGTCCGTCGCGAACTGGTGGCCTTGTGTGCACCACTGGCACTATGGCACACTTGCAGAGCAAGCGAGCGCGCCCCCGTCGGCCACATGCACCTGGTACGCGTGCGGGAGAGGCTGAACCCCCTGGATGGTTGTCGCCAGCCACTCGTTGATGAACGAAGTGGTGCTGCCGGAATCCACAAGCATCAACACTTCTTGCCCTTGGATCCATGCGCGCAGCTGGAACGCCTTGCTCGATACGCCCCCCGTCAGGGCTGGCTTGGAGATGGCCATGACCACTTCATCTGGTGCGGCCTCTGTTTGCGTTGGCGCTGTCGTCGCGTCGATGCCGAAGAGCTCCAGAAGTTCTTCGACGACGTGGAGTTGGACTGAAGTGGGGCAGGCATGGTCGGGACCCCAGCGCTCGCCGCACTTGAAGCACAACCCGCGTGCTCGTCGGTAGTCGCGCGGGGCCTTGAGCTTGGAGGAGTCGGCTCGTGTGGCGTCCGTGCCGCGGCGATCCGTGGCTGGAGCTGCTGGTGTTGCGCGCGCCGGTGGAGGTGGTAGTGGTAGTGGTATGTTGGGCTGCAGCGATGCGTCGGGAGGGCGCGTTGGAGTGGGGTGCTGCACCTCCGCACAAGCGTTGTCGGCCACCTCCTCCTGGAGCAGCGCCAAATCACATGACATATCCAAATCGGGCGGCCGCTGAACCATGACCATCGCTCGGATGTCCGCCCGCAATCCTTCCACAAAACGGGTGAGAAAATAAAATGGGTGAATCATGTCTGAATAAGAGCTCAAATGATTAATGATCAATTCAAAGCGCTCGATAAAATCAGCTACAGTGGATGTCTGCTTAATGGTATAAAACTGACGAATGAGAAGTTGATGGCGATCGCGACCGAATCACGTAGTTAGCAGAGCTGAGAAGGATTTCCAATCGAAGCTATTGAGCTTCTTTTGGACAGATTGTAACCAAATGGCCGCGGCCCCTGAGAAGTTGAGGGCGGCCATGGGAACCCAGAAGGATTTGTGAATGCCAACATGGAAACATATTGCTCACACATCGTTTTCCACATGTTCGGGTTCTCGCCCGAAAATTGAGAAAACGAAATGGAAGGGTGGGCTTGTCCCAATCCCGCAAGCATCTGGCTAGCATGTGCAAAAGGGGAAGATAAGAGCTCGATCTGACCGTTGGCCGGGAGTGGCGGCGGCGTCTGGAACGACACCGCCCCCCGCTGTAGATGGAATTCGCCTTGGTCCTTAGATCCTTGAGGGGTGTCCTCATCGCCTCCCGCCAGGCCCAATTTGTCGGTGGGCAACGCGGGCGGTGGCGCCGTAGAGCGTAGCGGCGGCGCACCCCCGTTGGTGTCGGTGGTGGGGTTTGGGCGCGCTTGTTGCAGAGCGGTGACCGCGTTGCCCAGATCGGAGACGCGGCGCTCCAGATCCGGCCGCTAGGCGACGAGATCATCGAGACGGGAGGTGACCACGGTGAGAGCCACGATATTGGCTTGTATCGTCGCCGTGAGCTTGTCGAGATAAGCCTTCGCTGCTGGATCCATGGCTTCGACGATGTGGCGGCTGTGGCGAATCCCTCTTGTCTCGATGAGATGAGCCAGATCGGGCGGAGGGAAGAGTGGATTTCTGGCGACTGATACCATATGTTAGGGACAAGCAAGGGGAATGATCGATCTAGTATTTCTCTCGGTGGCAATATAGTCGGGATACAAGTTTGATTACAAGAATGGATCGGTAAAGGAAGAACCAGGGGTTCGTGATCCACTGGATGAAGGGAAAGCTGGGAGCAGTGCCTTGAGTAGTAGAAGCTGTTGGGCTGGGCTGGTTGTGCCATTCTGGGCCGAAGTAGCGCTGGTTGCTGCGTCGGGCGCGGCTGGGCCGAGCCCGGTCCTTGTTGGCAGGTGGGGCCAAGCCGCCAGGGCGCTAACAGGGATCGTCGCCGGTGACCACGAGGCCAAATCCTATTCGGCGCCTTAAGCGCCGAATATAGTGTATTTGGTACAGGACGCACACCCCTCCTGTATGCTTAATTTTATAGTGGGCCCATTCCACTTTCTTTTGTTCTGTTTTTCTGTTTCTGTAAACTGCAAAAAGCGAGTGCGAGCCAGGGTTCGAACCAGCGACGCTCTTCCTACAAGTGGGACGCCAGAATCACCAGACCAACTACCTTCGAGAGTTTACGTTGTGGGTTGTTTTGCCTTTGGTTCTTTTTTTCTTCTTTTATCAAATTCGTGAAAAACAATTGCGAAAGAAATTTATGAATTTTTTCTTGAAAGTAGATGAACTATTTTCAAAATCCATGAACTTTTTAAAAATTTGTGAACTTTTTTCTTCAAAGTAGATGAACTTTTTTTTCAAAGTAGCGGTTTTTTAAAATTGATGAACCTTTTTTCAAACTCGATGAACTTTTTCAAAATATTGTGAACTTCTTCCCAAAATCACTGAACTTTTTTTCAAAGTCATGAACTTTTTTTGAAAATCGGTGAACTTTTTTATAAGTTTGATGAACTTTTTTCTAAAATCAGTGAACTTTTTAGAATCCGTGAGAATTTTATTTTCGAATTCTTTTTCTGAAATTTCAAAAAAAAATCTCAAAAGTCAATCACCAACGGTTGACCGAATCTACCACTACCAGTCAACCACGACGGTCGAGCAGGAAAGGCAGGGAAGCGCGCATCGTACGCGAGCTCGTCGGCTTGTTGTTGGGCCGGCCCACGTAGCCAAGCGCACGGGCGCTGGTTTCCTCTGCGGGCGCATAAGGCGCCAGCGAGGAGCACTCGACCACGAGTCCACGACGAGGCAGCTAAGGCCATGCTCGAATGAACCATTTTGTCACGAAAGCTCGAATTCTAACTTTCAGCCCATTTTGCTCGAAAAAAAACTTTGGGCCCATTCATGTTTTTTTAGATGATTGGGCCCATTCATGTATCCTTTCGGAACCGAGTGCTGGGCCTGGTTGTTGTACCAACTGCGTCCGGCCCACCGTCAAACGGAGCTGGGCTTGGGCAATCCACAGTTCCACACTCCACCAGTCCAGTCCAGGCGTGCGCCCGGCACGGACCCCGACCCGGCACGGGGCACCCCACACTGCACACCACGAGCCGCGTCCGACTGCGAGAGAGAGCTCGGAGAAGGCAACGCCCAATCGCCCACGCTTCCACCTCCCCCTCCACGAGGCAAGGAAGGAAACCCTAGGCAACGACCATGGCGCTGCTCCCGCGCACGGCCCGGCTGGCCCTCCTCTCCGCGTCGCCGCGGACCTACTCCGCCGCCGCCGCGGCGGGCGCCTCGCCCACCCCACCGGCGCCGTACGCGGGCGTGCCTCCGCCGGCGGCGGGGTCCAAGGCGGCCGAGTTCGTCGTCTCCAAGGTGGACGACCTCATGAACTGGGCGCGCCGGGGCTCGATCTGGCCCATGACCTTCGGGCTGGCCTGCTGCGCCGTCGAGATGATGCACGCCGGCGCGGCCCGCTACGACTTCGACCGATTCGGCGTCATCTTCCGCCCGTCCCCGCGCCAGTCCGACTGCATGATTGTCGCCGGCACGCTCACCAACAAGATGGCGCCCGCCCTCCGCAAGTCGGTACCAAACTCCCTCCTCCGTTGCCGCTCAGATTTCCCATGCATGCGCTTAGATCTCGGAAGGGATTGAATCGGATAGAAGTTCTGGCTCAAATATTTATTGAATTCGCTGTTTGTGAGGATCTTCTCATCGGCACAGACCACGAATGTGAATGTTATCCACGTTCTAGTGTACAAAGTTCTTGTTCCCCATTTTCGAATTTGATTTCGAACCCCGCCACAAAATGAACACCAGCTCGTACTAACTCCATTTTCCCCATCTATGTATTTGATTTGAAGACCTGCTAGAAACAACACCAACTCTGATCGTTAGAATGCGTGGTTTGCATAACGGGACCACTTCAGGGGATGAAACACAGAAATGCTTACATTCCAGCATCCATATTGCTAAATACCATCAATACATCATGACTACAAGCCTGCCTACTGCATATTGCTAAAACTAGAGCCTGTGATGAACACCATAATTTAAGTAGATTTCAATTGAATCTGAAAGAAGTTCTTGCTCAAACCTTTGTGGGGATCTTCCCGCAGGCACAGACTACTAATGTGATTTCTATGCTCTAATAGTGTACGGAGTTGACGTTCGCCATTTTAAATTTTGATTTGGAAACATGTCACAGAATGAACAACAGCTCGTCCTAAGTCCTTTTTCCTAATCTGTGTATTTGATTTGGAGACCTGTCAGAAACAACACCAACTCTGATCGCTGGAATGTTTGGTTTGTGTAAATGGACCACTTCAGAGGATGGAACACAGAAATGCTTATACATTTCAGCATCCCTAGTGCTAAGCACTATCAATACATCATGACTGCAAGCATGTTGTCTGCATATCGCTAAAAGCAGAAGTCTGCGACGAACACCATAATTTAATTGAAGTATCCTCCCTGTATGGCTGAAGAGATTTCACAACATAAGTTGTTTTTATGTTTAGGTTGGGCCAATCCCATGAT
This sequence comes from Triticum urartu, assembly GCF_003073215.2. Taxonomy (NCBI): domain Eukaryota; kingdom Viridiplantae; phylum Streptophyta; class Magnoliopsida; order Poales; family Poaceae; genus Triticum; species Triticum urartu. The sequence goes on from NC_053024.1 coordinate 518,339,373, forward strand.
TAGTTCTTAGGCTCTTAGACTATTGATTACTCAATCTTACAAGTGAAGAAGCATTTGCTGACTTGTTAGGTAGAGTGTGAACATAGGTTATTTAGGCTTGCTAAGTTTCAATATCCTATTTCCTGTGATAATGTGCTGCTGTTAATATCCAAATATTTCTGTATTTCAACACAATTAGTATCAAAAAGGAAGAAAACATGCACAGGCTACTATATATATGCATGAACTTGCTTAGCCAAGAGATTGGAACATAAAGGAATTTAAATCTAACCATTTTTGTAACCAATTGATGTGCTTCTGTGTCACCTTAAGAATTATCACATTGTAAGTAGTTTAGCACATTGACACGGTTGTCAAAGTATAACTTCTCAGAAAAACATGCTGTTTCAAACAAAAGCAATTTTACCAAGTGCTAGAAGCTCCCACCCTAGGTGAGGTCTGGGGAAGGGTTACACGAGGCAACTCTTTCCCCTGCACAGTGCAATGCAGAGAGGCTGTGTTGAACCCAGGACCTCTTTACACGAGGCAACTTCACCACTGTGCCAGACCTGTCCGTCAAACAAAAGCAATTGTATATAATGATTATATATTTCATGATCAATTTAGTAATATCAATTTGATATTATTCATATTGGTAATTTGTTACATAGTGATGATCAAAAACTGCTTACATTATCGGAGGAAGTATATGATTGTGACATGTGAATGTCTCGGTCTATGTTTTTAAGGCGTCGCCTAGGTGACGCTTAGGCGTAAGAGGGCAATGTCAAGGCGTCGTCCTCGCCTTAGTTTTCTGTCTAAGGCGTCCGAGGGTTGTTGAGGCGTCCAGGGCGTCGCCTAGGCGGAGAAGGCGTCGCTTTGGCCGATTCTGGACGCCCTGGACATGTGTGGGTAGGTCGAGCGTGAATCAGAAACTGGCGGCGCGAGAAAGAGAAATTGGCGGGGATGGAAGAGAAATTGGGCGGGAGAGAGAGGGTAAACAGAGGCGGGAGGAAGAGGGAAACACACCTGGGACACCAATCGAGGGGAAAAGAGAGAGGAGCTCTCTCCTCCCACGCCGCCGGCCCAGATCCGCTCCTCCTCCGCCGGCCTCTCCCTCTCCGGCCAAGCTCCTCCTCCGCCGGCCCTTCCCCTCTCCGGCCAAGATCCTCCTCCGCTGGCCCTCCCCCTCTCCGGCCAAGCTCCCCCTCTACTCATGGCTGCCATATTTACCTCGCGCTTTGAGCGCCTAGGCGGTGAGGCGCCCCCCAGCGCCTTAAAGCGCCTGGACGCCTTAAAAACATAGGTCTCGGTTTACATGGAAATGAGTGTGCTGTTGGTTTCATCCCCTAGGAACAAAGCTAGATTTATCTTCCCTCCGTTCCATAATTTGAACTAAAACCACGACAAGAATTATGGAACGGAGGGAATACTTAGCTTCTTAGTATGGTCCATGCTTCTCCTTTTGGAGACGTTTCTGTACTTGAGAAGAATTGGTGAACGTCTTCTGACTGTAGCAATCAATATTCAGGATGGTTTGCTTTAAGGTCACAATCTCATTGTCTTTTTCTAATGCTCATGTTATTGTAACTTCCTCTGCAGGGTTTATGACCAGATGCCCGAGCCTCGATGGGTCATATCGATGGGCAGCTGTGCCAACGGTGGTGGATACTACCACTACTCCTACTCTGTTGTGCGTGGATGCGACCGCATTGTTCCGGTGGATATCTACGTCCCTGGATGCCCCCCAACCGCTGAGGCCCTACTATACGGTGTTCTCCAGCTCCAGAAGAAGATCAACAGGCGCAAGGATTTCCTTCACTGGTGGACTAAGTGAAGCGCCGTTTGTTACTGTTCTGGCTTGTTATATTTGTTTTTGATTCTACACTGAAATAAGGACGTTGTGCTCGGACGTGCAAAACTTGCTGTTGTTTGTGCCTGGTTGGATGTATGCCCGGGCTGTGCTGATGAGCATGGACTCGTGTACTTGGTGTTGCTGTAACTGCTTTTGCTCTACATATTGTAATACACCTTTATGACTTCGTTCTTGTATGATGCAAATTTGCTACAGTATATGTGGTAAGCAATTCAAACTATTTTAAAACAAAATTAAAAAAATTGCTACTGTACATGTTTATGTCATCATGATTTGCACACAATTGTTATCTTATCTGCTACAAACTTTTAAGGACTCTAAATCTTGTGCTGCAAGTATTTATTTACCATAGGCGGTTGTAAACTTACCAATCGTACGATTAATGGGATCTACTCCCTCCGTTTCGAATTACTTGTCTTAGATTTGTCTAGATACGAAGGTATCTAGCATTAAAATGAGTCTAGATACATCCATATCTGGATAAATCTAAGACAAATAATTCGGAACGGACGGAGTACTTGTTTTTTTTTTTTTGCGGGAAACGGGATCTACTTGTGCAAAGCGCCCCTATAGAACACATCCCGTCGGCCCTTACGGCTCTGCCTGCGTTACGCCTTCTAGAATCTCTTCGGCTCCGTCCTCCAAACCCCCTCACCAAGAAAGCAGAGGTGAACCAACCAGCGAAACCGTCATCAAATTGGTCGCGAGTTTGTGCGTACCGATCTACCTCTAACCTTCTCCTCCGCATTGCACCTGCGAACGGCGGGCAGATCCATGGCGGCGCTGGCGTCGAGGATGGCGCTGCAGTCCAGGGCGGCGTTGGCCTCGAGGATGGCGCAGCTGCAGTCCAAGGCGGCCGAGGTGACGAGGTTCGCGACCAAGCACGGGGGTGCGCTGCAGTCCGAGGCGGCAAGCTTCGCGGCCAAGCACGGGGCCACTCTGCAGTCCAAGGCGTCCGAGGCGGCAAGCTTCGCGGCCAAGCACGGGGGCGCGCTGCAGTCCAAGGCGTCCGAGGCGGCAAGCATCGCGGCCAAGCACGGGGCCACGCTGCAGTCCAAGGCGTCCGAGGCGGCGAGCTTCGCGGCCAAGCAAGGGAGCGCGATGCAGTCCAAGGCGGCCGAGGCGGCGAGCTCCGCGGCCAAGCAAGGGCGCGAGTACCACAAGACGCTCATGGAGAGGAACAGGCAGTACGTCGTCGACCCGCCCACCGTCGAAAAGTGCCAGGAGCTCTCCAAGCAGCTCTTCTACACCCGCCTCGCCAGGTCCGGACGATCCCTAGCCCCTACCATCCATCTCTCCTGTGCTCCTGCATCATAGATTGTTTCCTGATGTTGATCTGCCAGCTGATGTGCCTACTAGCTTGTGATTCAGTTGCAGCTTCCGATTCAGTTGCGATAAGTAGTTAACGTTACGCCTTTGTAGGGTTCATTGGTGCTTGTTTGGTCTGGGTATGCCAATTTCGATTTGTCAGCTTGCGTGCCACGGATGGTGTATTGTGGGTTTTTCTTGTTGCAGCTTGCGAGGTTTAGTGGTCGGATGGGGGAATTGGGGATGCAAAAGGGCTCTAGCTGATGGTTTGCCGTATAGCCATGGACTCTATATAGCTTGGTTTGGGCACCCTGAAATAAAGTTAACTGTTCCTTGTTTGTTTTTATTTTTACTAGTAGCAAGGTTTCAAGAACCAAAATCCAAAAGGGAGTTTCAGGCTTTGTAGCGAAATCCTATTGTTGCCTTGCGTCCAGGCAGCCATGATGCTCTCTCTTGAAAATGGACTACAACAAATTTTACGGCCCGCCTAGTTGTTATCCCTTGTGTGCTGATTTGTATCACTCAAGATATTGAGGATTCAGGTTTTCTAACCAATGTAAATTCTAGCTTGTGTGAGGTTTCAACTAGAGGCTACTTGTGAACACCACCTTAATTAAGAATAGAGTAGGAGTCTTTCATTTCAGATTATCTTTCCTTTTGATTGATCATATGGCTTCTACTGGATGGATGTTCATTAACTATGCGGGGTGTCTTAATGCTGAATGAAATCTGCTTTATTTATAAAATACTTCAGTTGGGTTTGCTGCCTTGTCTATTGGGAATCGCACTGCTTGGTCATGTCAGTTTATATTGAGCTTATATGGAATTATGGATAGCAAATTACATGCATAACTTTGAAGTTCTTATGGTTGGGTGATAATCTTTTACAGTTGGTTGTCACCTCCTAAGTATTAGAGTTAGGAGGTGGCAACATTAGTTTGATCTCGGTCTTTTGTTTCGAACCTGTCCAAGCCCGCAAGGACGTGCAAGATAAACTATGAATTGTTAGAATTTGATTCCTTGATGAAGAAACAATATCGTAAATATGACACAATATTCATGAGTTCCACTCTGGATTAGACTGTAGGGATCCTGGATTCTTTATGATGTTGGTTTATGCATATTGGTATTCTGGGTTATGTCTGGTTTCTGCATCTGGGTTATTTGTATGTCCGTTCCTATTTAACCATTTAACTGTATGACAACTGGTTCGAAACAAAAACAGTTTTGCTAAAGCACATCTAGATATGTCATAAGTATTACACATCTAACTTCTATGTCATTGATCTTATGTTGAGATTCATGTGGATATTTTTTTTCTTTTTTTTTTTCTTTCTGCATGATTCTATCATTTAGATGTGCAATAACTAGAGCACATCTAGATGTGCCCTAGGACAATTTAACAGGCGTACTTCATTTATGGTGCTGTAATCACTTATCAGAAGTTTGATATATTTACTGATGGAGGACACGTTTGTTGCAGCATTCCTGGCCGTTACAAGGCTTTCTGGAAAGAGGTTGATGCTGTAAAGCTCTTGCTGAAAAACAGAAAGGACCTGAAGGCTGAGCAAGCCGGGGTTGCCGCATTGTTTGGCATTGAGTTGTATGCATGGCTTCGTGCCGGTGAGTTTATTGGTAGAGGATTTACCCTCACAGGTTGATCGCTGACGTCTAGCATGAGCGCACATTATTAGTCTACATACATTTGCCGTCTAGCTATGAGCGTACATTGTTAGTCTACATTTGCCATCGGATACAGTGTTCGTTGATCGAAAGTTTGTGCTTTTCTAGTTTGTTCTTGCCCCTCTGCTCAGTAAAATGTGTCCTCTTTGTCGATTACTAGTGTGGGATATCCGATAGATTGGAATTCCCTGAGATGGCCGTGTCTTTCTTTCGAGCTCTTTGATAGGTCATGCGCGCGGTGTACTTCACGTGAGCAGTAAAACAGAGATCTGACCAAAGGGAAGCAGGTAGTAACTGAACATATCGTATTTTTTCATTCGAGTATCTATTAAAAATGAGGACAAGCCAACTCCCGGCTAGTTAAACTTAAAGTCGAACTCCCGGCTAGTTAAACTTAAAGTCGATGGTTGGCTTCAGTCACGTTCCAATGGAGCAACTTGCCGGTTATCATGAAAACAGAGTGCTCATATTTTCAAGGGCGCTTATAGGCCCCGGCGCACCGGCCGAACAGTTGGGTCGGTCAAGCCTCAGCCATTCGTATATACTTTCCCAACCGTTTGATTGCTTTGTTTTAAAAGTCAAACACACACAGAAAAAAAAGGAAAAAAAAGGCAACGTGCGCACATGCCAGATCCCGTGCGCTCGCCGGCCGCCCGTGCCCTCATCTTCCCGTGCTTGCTTGCCACCCTTGCTACCGCGCTCGCCCGTCGCTCGTGCACATCACTTCTTGGTTGCCTTCGCTCGCTATGGTTGCAAATCGAACACAGGAGGGTTCCTAGCGTGCTGTCATCATGGTTGCAGCGCCCCGTCTCCGGCTCGCCGCCGTTGTCGACTTACACCGCCATGTCTAGCAAGAAAAAGCTACAAAAACTCTAGTGCTGGGTTGAAGCAAAAAAGATTTGTCGCTTCCAACAAAAATAATGACGGTGTCAGCAAAAATCTCAGCAACAGAAAAATTTCAGTAGTCGATTTGTAGCAAACAAATTAGCTAGTTTCAGCAAAAAGAAACGCTGGTTCGGACAAAAAATCATGTTGCTTCGAACAACTTTTTGCTGGTTCCAGCAAATTACATGATGCCGTGATGCGTGTCATGTAATTGAGAACATTGGTTGTAGCAAAAACTCAAACGGTGGTAGCAAAAAAAGTGATGCACTGGTTCCACCAAAACAACATGGTAGCAAAAATATTGATTGGTTCCAGCAAAAACCAAAGATGGTAGTAGCAAAATTGTACGCTGGTTGTACCAAAAACAAATGACATGGTAGCAAAAATTTGGGTTGGTTCCATAAAAAAACGAACATGGTGATAGCAAAATAATTGATTGGTTTCAGCAAAAACTGAAGATAGTGGTAGCAAAATTGTACACTGGTTGTACCAAAAAGCAAATGACATGGCAGCAAGAATTTGGTTGGTTCCATCAAAAAACAAACATGGTGGTAGCAAAATCTTAGTTCCAGCAAAAGGCAAGGGCGTCGGCATCAAAAATTGGGGTTGCTTCCAAGAAAAGAAAGGCCGGATCTCCATCACTTGTCGCCGTGGTTGCAACGCCCCAACGCTAGCCGCCGCGGCTCTCCATCACTTGTCGCCGCCATCGACATCAAAAGGTGGGTATTGGTTTGAAGCATTGGTCGCTGGTGGGGAGTGGGGGGGCGGGGTGGGGGCAGCCACAGCGGGGAGGCGAGGTGGCCATGGCCGGCGGCACAGCCAGTCATCGGTGGGGGAGGCGCGAGCATCTACAGAGAGAAAGAAAAGGGGAAGAGCGGAGGTTGCAGTGTAGACGAGATGTGCAATGAGCGGATGGCGTTGTCCCTAAAGAGATAAGATAACATGGGAGGTGGTCGTTCGGTGCTGGGCCTACGTGCAGACTAAGCGAGTTGCGGAGCGAGCGGTGCGATCGACCCAATGATTCGGCCGGCGCGCCGTGGGGAAAGGTTTCTCTATTTTCAAATATCAGTCGCGCCCATATTCTTGGGATGGGCTTGGCCCTAGCTGGCCACCACTGTTAGCTCCTCCTCGCATCTTCTCCCAGGCTCTCCATCGCTCTTTTTTCTTTTCGCGCATTCTCTTTCCCCGCACGCGCCTTGCTCCGAATTGAGGCGCAAGGACTGCACACCTCACAAGATCGGCATACACGATAGGTGCGGGCGGGCAACTGACTGCGGCTATGAGTGACATATTCTTCGAGCAAGGCCGACACACCCAAATCTCTATCGCCGCTGCAAGCCAGCTCAGCGACGGCGACCGCTGGGAGCTACAAGTGGTGAGAGTCGACGCTGGAGATGACAACCACCTGTGCTACAACGATGACCCACCGGGAACCTGGCGTGCTCCAAGCTGCTGCTGCATGTGCTAAAGATGGCAGACACCCATGTTGTGACGACGACAACCGTATGTTGGTATGCTACGAGCAGCGGCCGCTACTGCTAGAGATGGCGAGAGCCGATGCTGGAGATGGAGGCAGCTGGTGCTGGTATGCGGCCACAGGGTACTTCGACGACAACGCGGGATGCTGCAATCGAGCCATCGGGGTGCTACGACGGGCACTAGTGGGAGCTGGAACCATCCATCGAGGGTGCTACGACCCGCGTCGGGCGTTGCTACAAAGGTGACACAGGGGATGCTGCATGCCAGTGCTACAACATGAACCACAGAGAGTTGGAACCAACCTCCGCCTCTACCTGCAACATCACTGCAAAGCCGGGTGCTGCCTAGGCACAACTACAACAAAGCCCGGGGTGTTGGGATGGTGATCGCAGGATGCTGGGATGGCTGCCAAATGTTTGCGACATCGAGGTACCGCCCGTGTTGTGACGCGTGGATGGCTATGCTAGAACCGACAAGCAGATAAGCTGCAACCAGCGGGTGCTCGTAATGGGACCGCCAATCTGTCGTGTTGCCACGCGCTGAGTGGCCATGATGGAAGCGACAACGGAGAAGCTGCGGGCGGCGGACGACGAGGCTGCAACTCCTGACGGTGTGAGCTACAACCCATTGACAGTCGTGCAACAAACTTTTTGGCAACGAAGATGTGAAGGTGACCGCCGGTGCCGCGAGGAGTGACGGTGGGCCACAAGTGCGCAAGCTCTTCAGGCAGGTTCTGCAAGGGCGGCCAAAGCGGTGGCTAGCATTGTGTGTGTGGGGGGGAGGGGGGCTGCGCCGGGCGGGAGGGCGGCAGGGGATGCCAGACATACCAGGGAGGGGGGAGATCACACGAGAGGATCTGACGGTGCGTAAGGTCACCATCTGACGCCACTGTCGGCCGACGCGTACCACCAGCCTATCTAGTTGTCCGAGATGCGACTAGGAAACAACTCATTGTAAAACATTTTTTTATTGTGTTCTCCTAATTACATGGAACATGATGGGCTTAATATAAGACACTACATACCTACCTAATAAAACTATCCAAATGATAACACCCACACGTGTGTCATGAAGCAATTTCATCCACACATTTTTATGGCAACTTTGGTTACAAGAGGATGACAACTTTAGTTGTGAAGCATGGCAACTTTTTGTTTGGATGGCAAGTTGCAGTTTTTTGAGATTTGTTTTTTTGGATGGCAACTTTAGTGTAAAAAACGTGTGGGCGGTGTTACTACATGCCACATGTGTGGCAGTTATCGTCGTCCTAAAACTAAGGTAAACATTGGTTGTTTAGCACAATTTATACTACTAGTAAAATATGCAAAAGTATGATTTGATCGAACTAGCCACTATTTCATTAAGGATCACAGTTTATAAACAAGCAGAACAGACGCGATAGAAAAGATGTGTCTGTCGTGGGGGCGTGGGAAAACCGCCGCGTCGGTTGGCTAGCAATCTGCACGGTCGGTTTGTACAAGGGAGGATTATCCTTAATTATCAAATTAAATTAATCCTAAAAATCCCCCTAATCCTCGCTTGTCTTTGATACTGATCACCCTTGGAATATTCTCTGATCATCCTTGAAACATTCTTCTCCAAAACCTGGGAAAACGAGAAGAAAATAAACAGCATGCCATGAAAAACTCATTCCAAAAACCCAGTGGGGAAATAAGGAGAAAATGACATACATCGTCCATGCTTGCATTGATATTGCCTCATTAAAAACCTTACACGAGAAACCATTTGGAAAAACTCACAAAGGAAAAGAGTGCAATATTAAAGATCTCATGATCTTAACAAGTTATATTTTAGGAGATTTCTCCCCCTGTATTTTGCAAGTCTCGAAGTCGTCTCGTACCAATTCTAGTTATATATTTATGAAACAGAGAACTTGGTAAGGACTTAGTAAATAGATCAGCGAGATTATCGCATGATTGTTTGCAAAATACTTATCTCGCCCTTTTCTTGCAAATCATGGGGATAAAATAATTTAGGAGAAATATGCTTTGTAATATTGCTCTTAATATAACCCGTTTGCATTTATGCAATACAAGCAACATTATCTGAAGGAAATATACCCTAGAGGCAATAATAAAGTTATTATTTATATTTCCTTATATCATGATAAATGTTTATTATTCATGCTAGAATTGTATTAACCGTAAACTTAATACATGTGTGAATACATAGACAAACAGATTGTCACTAGTATGCCTCTACTTGACTAGCTCGTTGAATCAATGATGGTTATGTTTCCTAACCATAGACATTAGTTGTCATTTGATTAACAGGATCACATCATTAGAGAATGATGTGATTGACTTGACCCATCCGTTAGCTTAGCACGATGATCATTTAGTTTGTTGCTATTGCTTTCTTCATGACTTATACATGTCCTATGACTATGAGATTATGCAACTCCCGAATACCAGAGGAACACTTTGTGTGCTACCAAATGTCACAACATAACTGGGTGATTATAAAGGTGCTCTACAGGTGTCTCTGACGGTATTTGTTGAGTTGGCATAGATCAAGATTAGAATTTGTCACTCTGATTGTTGGAGAGGTATCTCTGGGCCCTCTTGGTAATGCACATCACTTTAAGCCTTGCAAGCAATGCAACTAATGAGTTAGTTGCGGGATGATGTATTACGGAATGAGTAAAGAGACTTGCCGGTAACGAGATTGAACTAGGTATTGAGATACCAACGATCGAATCTTGGGCAAGTAACATACCGATGACAAAGGGAACAACATATGTTGTTATGCGGTTTGACCGATAAAGATCTTCGTAGAATATGTAGGAGCCAATATAAGCATCCAGGTTCCGCTATTGGTTATTGACCGGAGACGAGTCTCGGTCATGTCTACATAGTTCTCGAACCCATAGGGTCCGCACGCTTAACGTTCGGTGACGATCGGTAATATGAATTTATGTGTTTTGATGTACCGAAGGTAGTTCAGAGTCCCGGATGAGATCGGGGACATGACGAGGAGTCTTGAAATGGTCGAGACGTAAAGATCCATATATTGGACGACTATATTCGGACATCGTAAAGGTTCCGAGTGATTCGGGTATTTTTCGAAGTAACGGAGAGTTATGGGAATTTGCTGGGGAGTATATGGGCCTTATTGGGCTTTAGGGGAAAGAGAGAGGGGAGGCTGCGCCCCCCAAGGCTTAGTCCGAATTGGACTAGGGGGAGGGGCGGCGCCCCTGAAGGAAATATGCCCTACAGGCAATAATAAAGTTATTATTTATTTCTTTATATCATGATAAATGTTTATTATTCATGCTAGAATTGTATTAACCGGAAACATAATACATGTGTGAATACATAGACAAACAGAGTGTCACTAGTATGCCTCTACTTGACTAGCTCGTTGATCAAAGATGGTTATGTTTCCTAACCATAGACATGAGTTGTCATTTGATTAACGGGATCACATCATTAGGAGAATGATGTGATTGACTTGACCCATTTCGTTAGCACAGCACTTGATCGTTTAGTTTGTTGCTATTGCTTTCTTCATGACTTATACATGTTCCTATGACTATGAGATTATGCAACTCCCATTTACCGGAGGAACACCTTGTGTGCTACCAAACGTCACAACGTAACTGGGTGATTATAAAGGTGCTCTACAGGTGTCTCCGAAGGTACTTGTTGGGTTGGCGTATTTCGAGATTAGGATTTGTCACTCCGATTGTTGAAGAGGTATCTCTGGGCCCTCTCAATAATGCACATCACTTAAGCCTTGCAAGCATTGCAACTAATGAGTTAGTTGCAGAATGATGTATTACGGAATGAGTAAAGAGACTTGCCAGTAACGAGATTGAACTAGGTTTTGAGATACCGACGATCGAATCTCGGGCAAGTAACATACCGATGACAAAGGGAACAACGTATGTTGTTATGCGGTCTGACCGATAAAGATCTTCGTAGAATATGTGGGAGCCAATATGGGCATCCAGGTCCCGCTATTGGTTATTGACCGGAGATGTGTCTCGGTCATGTCTACATTGTTCTCGAACCGTAGGGTCCGCACGCTTAACGTTACGATGACAGTTATTATGAGTTTATGCATTTTGATGTACCGAAGGTTGTTCGGAGTCCCGGATGTGATCACGGACATGACGAGGAGTCTCGAAATGGTCGAGACGTAAAGATTGATATATTGGAAGCCTATGTTTGGACATCGGAAGTGTTCCGGGTGAAATCGGGATTTTACCAGATTACCGGGAGGGTTACCGGAACCCCTCGGGAGCCAAATGGGCTAACATGGGCCTTAGTGGAAAGGTGAGAAGGCAGCCCACATAGGGCTGCGCCTCCCCCCCTCTCCCTATTCCTATTAGGACTAGGAGAGGGGCCGGCCACCTCTCTCTCCCTCTCCCCTTTAAGGAATCCTATTAGGAATAGGATTGAGGGGGGGAGTTCTACTCCCGGTAGGAGTAGGACTCCTCCTGCGCCTCCCTCCTTGGACGGCCAGCCTCCCCCCTTCATCCTTTATATACGGGGGCAGGGGACACCCCAAGACACACAAGTTGATCCTTGAGATCGTTCCTTAGCCGTGTGCGGTGCCCCCTGCCACCAAATTCCACCTCGATCATACCGTTACAGTGCTTAGGCGAAGCCCTGCGTCGGTAGTAGTTATGCGGCCTGACCGATAAAGATCTTCGTAGAATATGTAGGAGCCAATATGAGCATCCAGGTTCCGCTATTGGTTATTGACCGGAGACGTGTCTCGGTCATGTCTACATAGTTCTCGAACCCGTAGGGTCCGCACGCTTAACGTTTCGATGACAGTTATATTATGAGTTTATATGTTTTGATGTACCGAAGGTTGTTCGGAGTCCCGGATGTGATCACGGACATGATGAGGAGTCTCGAAATGGTCGAGACATGAAGATTGTTATATTGGAAGCCTATGTTTGGATATCGGAAGTGTTCTGCGTGAAATCGGGATTTTTTCCGGAGTACCGGGAGGTTACCGGAACCCCCCGAGAGGTTAATGGGCCTTAGTGGGCCTTTACGGAGAAGAGGAGAGGTGGCCAGGGCTGGGCCATGCGCCCCTCCCCCCTACTCCGAATAGAACAAGGGGAGGGGGGCGGCGCCCCCCTTCCTTCCTCTCTCCCTCCTCTTTCCCCCTCCCAAGTCCTAATCCAACTAGGAAAGGGGGGAGTCCTACTCCCGGTGGGAGTAGGACTCCTCCTGGCGCATCCTCTCTCCTGGCTGGCCGCACCCCCCCTTGCTCCTTTATATACGGGGGCAGGGGGGCACCCTAGAGACACAACAATTGATCAGTTGATCTTTTAGCCGTGTGCGGTGCCCCCCTCCACCATAGTCCACCTTGATAATACTGTAGCGGTGCTCAGGCGAAGCCCTGCGTCGGTAGAACATCATCGTCGTCACCACGCTGTCGTGCTGACGAAACTCTCCCTCAACACTCGGCTGGATCGGAGTTCGAGGGACGTCATCGGGCTGAACGTGTGCTGAACTCGGAGGTGCCGTGCATTTGGTACTTGATCGGTCGGATCGTGAAGACGTACGACTACATCAATCGCGTTGTGCTAACGCTTCCGCTTTCGGTCTACGAGGGTACGTGGACAACACTCTCCCCTCTCGTTGCTATGCATCACCATGATCTTGCGTGTGCGTAGGAATTTTTTTGAAATTACTACGTTCCCCAACAGTGGCATCCGAGCCTGGTTTTGTGCGTAGATGTAATATGCACGAGTAGAACACAAGTGAGTTGTGGGCGATATAAGTCATACTGCTTACCAGCATGTCATACTTTGGTTCGGCGGTATTGTTGAATGAAGAGGCCCGGACCGACATTACGCGTACGCTTACGGGAGACTGGTTCTACCGACGTGCTTTGCACACAGGTGGCTGGAGGGTGTCAGTTTCTCCAACTTGAGTTGAACCGAGTGTGGCTATGCCCGGTCCTTGAGAAGGTTAAAACATCACTAACTTGACAAACTATCGTTGTGGTTTTGATGCGTAGGTAAGAACGGTTCTTGCTCAGCCCGTAGCAGCCACATAAAACTTGCAACAACAAAGTAGAGGACGTCTAACTTGTTTTTGCAGGGCATGTCGTGATGTGATATGGTCAAGACGTGATGATATATAAGTTGTTGTATAAGATGATCATGTTTTGTTGAAGTTATCCGCAACCGGCAGAAGGCTTATGGTTGTCACTTTATTGCATAAGATGCAAGCGCCAAATAATTGCTTTACTTTATCGCTATGTGATAGCAATAGTTGCAAGAGCAATAGTTGGCGAGACGATCATGTGACAACACATTGATATAGATCAAGATGATGGAGATCATGGTGTCATGCCGGTGACGATGGAAATCATGACGGTGCTTTGGAGATGGAGATCAAAGGCACAAGATGACGATGGCCATATCATGTCAGATATTTTGATTGCATGTGATGTTTATATTTTATACATCTTATTTTTCTTAGTTCGACGGTAGCTTTATAAGATGATCTCTCACTAATTATCAAGGTACAAGTGTTCTCCCTGAGTATGCACCGTTGCAAAAGTTCTTCGTGCTGAGACACCACGTGATGATCGGGTGTGATAGGCTCTATGTTCAAATACAACGGGTGCAAAACAGTTGCACACGCGGAATACTCAGGTTAAACTTGACAAGCCTAGCATATAACAGATATGGTCTCGGAACACTGAGACCGAAAGGTCGAGCGTGAATCATATAGTAGATATGATCAACATAGTGATGTTCACCATTGAAACTACTCCATCTCACGTGATGATCGGACATGGTTTAGTTGATATGGATCACGTGATCACTTAGAGGATTAGAGGGATGTCTATCTAAGTGGGAGTTCTTAAGTAATATGATTAATTGAACTTAAATTTATCATGAACTTAGTCCTGGTAGTATTAGCATATCTATGTTGTAGATCAATAGCTTGCATTTAGCTCCCCTGTTTTATTTTTGATATGTTCCTAGAGAAAACTAAGTTGAAAGATATTAGTAGCAATGATGCGTATTGGATCCGTGATCTGAGGTTTATCCTCATTACTGCACAGAAGAATTGTGTCCTTGATGCACCGCTAGGTGACAAACCAATTGCAGGAGCAGATGCAGATGTTATGAATGTTTGGCTAGCTCAATACGATGACTACTTCATAGTTTAGTACACCATGCTAAAACGGCTTAGAATCGGGACTTCAAAGACGTTTTGAACGTCATGGACCATATGAGATGTTCCAGGAGTTGAAGTTAATATTTCAGCAAATACCTGAGTTGAGAGATATGAAGTCTCCAACAAGTTCTATAGCTAAAAGATGGAGGAGAATAGCTCAAGCAGTGAGCATGTGCTCAGATTGTCTGGGTACTATAATCACTTGAATCAAGTGGGAGTTAATCTTCCAGATAAAATAGTGATTGACAGAATTCTCTAGTCACCATCACCAAGTTAGTAGAACTTTGTGATGAACTATAATATGCAAGGGATAACGGAAACGATTCCCAAGCTCTTCATGATGCTGAAATCGATGAAGGTAGAAATCAAGAAAAGCATCAAGTGTTGATGGTAAACAAAACCACTAGTTTCAAGTAAAGGGACAAAGGGAAGAAAGGGGAACTTCAAGAAGAACGGCAAGCAAGTTGCTGCTCAAATGAAAAAACCCAAGTCTGGACCTAAGACTGAAACTGAGTGCTTCTACTGCAAAGGGACTGGTCACTGGAAGCGGAACTACCCCAGGTAATTGGCGGATAAGCAGGATGGCAAAGTGAACATAGGTATATTTGATATACATGTTATTGATGTGTACTTTACTAGTGTTTATAGCAACCCCTCAGTATTTGATACTAGTTCAGTTGCTAAGAATAGTAACTCGAAACGGGAGTTGTAGAATGAACAGAGACTAGTTAAGGGTGAAGTGACGATGTGTATTGGAAATGTCTCCAAGATTGATATGATCATCATCGCACACTCCCTATGCTTTTGGGATTAGTGTTAAACCTAAAATAAATGTTATTTAGTGTTTGCGTTGAGCATGAATATGATTGGATCATGTTTATTGCAATACGGTTATTCATGTAAGTTAGAGAATAATTGTTGTTCTGTTTACATGAATAAAACCTTCTATGGTCATACACCCAATGAAAATGGTTTGTTGGATCTCGATCGTGGTGATACACATTTTCATAATATTGAAGCCAAAAGATGCAAAGTTAATAATGATAGTGCAACTTATTCGTGGCACTGCCGTTTAGGTTATATTGGTGTAAAGCGCATGAAGAAAATCCATGCTGATGGGCTTTTGGAATCACTTGATGCTTGCGAACCATGCCTCATGGGCAAGATGACTAAGACTCCGTTCTCTGGAAAAATAGAGCGAGCAACATATTTGTTGGAAATCATACATACTGATGTATGTGGTCCGATGAATATTGAGGCTCGCGGCAGGTATCATTATTTTCTGATCTTCACAGATGATTTGAGAAGATATGAGTATATCTACTTGATGAAACACAAGTCTGAAACATTTGAAAAGTTCAAAGAATTTCAGAGTGAAGTGGAGAATCATCATAACAAAAAATAAAAGTTTCTACGATATGATCGCAGAAGTAAAATATTTGAGTTACGAGTTTGGCCTTCAGTTAAAACAATGTGAAATAGTTTCCCTACTCACACCACCTGGAACACCAAAGTGTAATGGTGTGTCCGAACATCGTAACCGTACTTTATTAGATATGGTGTGATCTATGATGTCTCTTACCAATTTACCATTATCGTTCTGGGGTTATGCATTAGAGATAGCTACATTCACGTTAAATAGGGCACCATCTAAATCCGTTGAGACGACGCCGTATGAACTATGGTTTGGCAAGAAACCTAAGCTGTCATTTCTTAAAGTTTGAGGTTGCAATGCTTATGTGAAAAAAGTTTCAACCTGATAAGCTCAAACCCAAATCGAAGAAGTGCGTCTTCATAGGATACCCAAAAGAAAATGTTGGGTACACCTTCTATCACAGATCCGAAGGCAAGATATTCATTGCTGAGAATGGATCCTTTCTAGAGAAGGAGTTTCTCTCGAAAGAAGTGAGTGGGAGGAAAGAAGAACTTGATGAGGTAACTGTACCTGCTCCCTTATTGGAAAGTAGTTCATCACAGAAATCTGTTCCTGTGACTACTACACCAATTAGTGAGGAAGCTAATGATGATGATCATGTAACTTCAGATCAAGTTACTAACGAACCTCATAGGTAAACCAGAGTGAGATCCGCACCAGAGTGGTACGGTAATCCTGTTCTGGAGGTCATGTTACTTGACTATGACGAACCTACGAACTATGAGGAAGCGATGATGAGCCCAGATTCCGCGAAATGGCTTGAGGCCATGAAATCTGAGATGAGCTCCATGTATAAGAACAAAGTGTGTACTTTGATTGACTTGCCCAAATATCGGCGAGCCATTGAGATTAAATGGATCTTCAAGGGGAAGACAGACGCTGACAGTAGTGTTACTATCTACAAAGCTAAGAATTGTCGAAAAAGGTTTTCAACAAGTTCAAGGTGTTGACTACGATGAGAGTTTCTCACTCGTATCTATGCTTAAGTCTGTCCGAATCATGTTAGCAATTGCCACATTTTATGAAATCTGGCAAATGGATAAACAAAACTACGTTCCTTAATGGATTTATTAAAGAAGAGTTGTATATGATGCAACAAGAAAGTTTTGTCAATCCTAAAGGTGCTAACAAAATATGCAAGCTCCAGCGATCCATCTATGGACTGGTGCAAGCATCTCGGAGTTGGAATATACGCTTTGATAAGTTGATCAAAGCATATAGTTTTATACAAACTTGCGGTGAAGCCTGTATTTACAAGAAAGTGAGTGGGAGCACTACAGCATTTCTGATAACTATATGTGAATGACATATTGTTGATCAGAGATAATGTAGAATTATTCTGCAAAGCATAAAGGAGTGTTTGAAAGGAGTTTTTCAAAGAAAGACCTCGGTGAAGCTACTTACATATTGAGCATCAACATCTACAGAGATAGATCAAGACGCTTGATAAGTTTTTCCATGCGTACATACCTTGACAAGATTTTGATGTAGTTCAAAATGGAACAGTCAAAGAAAGAGTTCTTGCCTATGTTACAAGGTGTGAAACTGAGTAAGACTCAAAGCCCGACCATGGCAGAAGATAGAAAGAGAATGAAAGTCATTCCCTATGCCTTGGCCATAGGTTCTATAAAATATGCCATGCTGTGTACCAGATCTATCGTATACCCTACATTGTTTTTGGCAAGGGGTACAATAGTGATCTAGGAGTAGATCACTAGACAACGGTCAAAATTATCCTTAGTGGAATAAGGATATGTTTCTCGATTATGGAGGTGACAAAAAGGTTCGTCATAAAGGGTTACGTCGATGCAAATTTTGACACTAATCCAAATGACTCTAAATGTCAATCTGGATACATATTAAAAGTGGGAGCAATTAGCTAGAGTAGCTCCGTGCAGAGCATTGTTGACATAGAAATTTGCAAAATACTTATGGATCTGAATGTGGCAGACCCGTTGACTAAACTTCTCTCACAAGCAAAACATGATCACACCTTAGTACTCTTTGGGTGTTAATCACATAGCGATGTGAACTAGATTATTGACTCTAGTAAACCCTTTGGGTGTTGGTCACATGTCGATGTGAACTATGGATGTTAATCACATGGTGATGTGAACTATTGGTATTAAATCACATGGCGATGTGAACTAGATTATTGACTCTAGTGCAAGTGGGAGACTGAAGGAAATATGCCCTAGAGGCAATAATAAAGTTATTATTTATTTCCTTATATCATGATAAATGTTTATTATTCATGCTAGAATTGTATTAACCGGAAACATAATACATGTGTGAATACATAGACAAACAGAGTGTCACTAGTATGCCTCTACTTGACTAGATCGTTGATCAAAGATGGTTATGTTTCCTAACCATAGACATGAGTTGTCATTTGATTAACGGGATCACATCATTAGGAGAATGATGTGATTGACTTGACCCATTCCATTAGCATAGCACTTGATCGTTTAGTTTGTTGCTATTGCTTTCTTCATGACTTATACATGTTCCTATGACTATGAGATTATGCAACTCCCGTTTACCGGAGGAACACTTTGTGTGCTACCAAACGTCACAACGTAACTGGGTGATTATAAAGGTGCTCTACAGGTGTCTTTGAAGGTACTTGTTGGGTTGGCGTATTTCGAGATTAGGATTTGTCACTCCGATTGTCGGAGAGGTATCTCTGGGCCCTCTCGGTAATGCACATCACTTAAGCCTTGCAAGCATTGCAACTAATGAGTTAGTTGCGGGATGATGTATTACAGAACGAGTAAAGAGACTTGGCGGTAACGAGATTGAACTAGGTATTGAGATACCGACGATCGAATCTCGGGCAAGTAACATACCGATGACAAAGGGAACAACGTATGTAGTTATGCGGTCTGACCGATAAAGATCTTCGTAGAATATGTGGGAGCCAATATGAGCATCCAGCTTCCGCTATTGGTTATTGACCGGAGAGTGTCCGCACGCTTAACATTTCGATAACATTTATATTATGAGTTTATATGTATTGATGTACCGAAGTTTGTTCGGAGTCCCGGATGTGATCACGGACATGACGAGGAGTCTCGAAATGGTCGAGACATAAAGATTGATATATTGGAAGCCTATGTTTGGATATCGGAAGTGTTCCGGGTGAAACCAGGATTTTTCCGGAGTACCGGGAGGTTACCGGAACCCCCCGGGAGGTTAATGGGCCTTAGTGGGCCTTTACGGAGAAGAGGAGAGGCGGCCAGGGCTGGGCCGCGTGCCCCTCCCCCTAGTCCGAATAGGATAAGGAGAGGGGGGCAGCGCCCCCCTTCCTTCGTCTCTCCCTCCTCTTTCCCCGTCCCAAGTCCTAATCCAACTAGGAAAGGGGGGGGGGGGTCCTACTCCCGGTGGGAGTAGGACTCCTCCTGGCGCGCCCTCTCTCCTGGCTGGCCGCACCCCCCTTGCTCCTTTATATACAGGGGCAGGGGGGCACCCTAGAGACACAACAATTGATCAGTTGATACTTTAGCTGTGTGCGGTGCCCCCCTCCACCATAGTCCACCTCGATGATACTGTAGCGGTGCTTAGGCGAAGCCCTGCGTCGGTAGAACATCATCATCGTCACCTCGCCGTCGTGCTGACGGAACTCTCCCTCAACACTTGGCTGGATCGGAGTTCGAGGGACGTCATCGGGCTAAACATGTGCTGAACTCGAAGGTGCCGTGCGTTCGGTACTTGATCGGTCGGATCGTGAAGACGTACGACTACATCAACCGCGTTGTGCTAACGCTTCCGCTTTCGGTCTATGAGGGTACATATTGCTTGCCGTCACTAGTTGATTCTTGATTCGGTCTACGAGGTTATATGCACGAGTATAACACAAAGTAGTTGTGGGCGTGGGTATATACATATTGCTTGCCGTTACTAGTTGATTCTTGATTCGGCGGTATTGTTGGATGAAGCGGCCCAGACCGACATTACGCGTACGCTTACGTGAGACTAGTTCTACCGCCGTTCCTCGCACACAGGTGGCTAGTGGGTGTCTGTTTCTCCAACTTTATTGAATCGGATTCAATGAACAGGGTTCTTTCTGAAGATCAAAAAGAAATCACTATACCGCATTATGGTTTTTGATGCGTAGGTAAGAATGGTTCTTGCTAAGTCCGTAGAAGCCACGTAAAACTTGCAACAACAAAGTAGAGGACGTCTAACTTGTTTTTGCAGGGCATGTTGTGATGTGATATGGTCAAGACATGATGAGATATAAATTGTTGTATGAGATGATCATGTTTTGTTGAAGTTATCGACAACTGGCATAAGCCTTATGGTTGTCTCTTTATTGCATAAGATGCAAGCGCCAAATAATTGATTTACTTTATCGCTAAGCGATAGCAATAGTTGCAAGAGCAATAGTTGGCGAGACGACCATGTGACGACACGTTGATAGAGATCAAGATGATGGAGATCATGGTGTCATGCCGGTGGCGATAGAGATCATGACGGTACTTTGGAGATGGAGATCAAAGGCGCAAGGTGATCATGGCCATATCATGCCACATATTTTGATTGCATGTGATGTTTACCCTTTATGCATCTTATTTTGCTTAGTTCGGTGGTAGCATTATAAGATGATCTCTCACTAAAAATTTCAAGGTACAAGTGTTCTCCCTAAGTATGCACCGTTGCAGAAGTTCGTCGTGCCGAGACACCACGTGATGACCGGGTGTGATAAGCTCAACGTTATTGTACAACGGGTGCAAGCCAGTTTTGCACACGCAGAATACTCGGGTTAAACTTGACGAGCCTAGCATATAAGATATGGCCTCGGAACACTGAGACCGAAAGGTCGAGCATGAATCATATAGTAGATATGATCAACATAGTGATGTTCACCATTGAAAACTACTCCATTTCACATGATGATCGGTTATGGTTTAGTTGATTTGGATCACGTGATCACTTAGATGATTAGAGGGATGTATATATAAGTGGGAGTTCTTTAGTAATATGATTAAATTGGACTTTAATTTATCATGAACTTAGTCTTGATAGTATTTGCATATCTATGTTGTAGATCAATTGCTTGCGATGTAGCTCCCTGTTTATTTTTGATATGTTCCTAGAGAAAAATAAGTTGAAAGATGTTAGTAGCAATGATATGGACTAGCTCCGTGATCTGAGGGTTATCCTCATTGCTACACAGAATTATTATGTCCTTGATGCACCGCTAGGTGACAAACCTATTGCAGGAGCAGATACAAACGTTATGAACATTTGAAAAAGCTCGGTATGATGACTACTTGATAGTTTAGTGCACCATGCTTTACGGCTTAGAACTGGGATGTCAAAAATGTTTTGGACACCACATAGCATATAAGATGTTCCAAGAGCTGAAATTGGTATTTCAGACTCATGCCCGAGTTGAGAGGTTTGAGACCTCTTACAAGTACTTTACCTACAAGATGGAGGAGAATAGCTCAACCAGTGAGCTTGTGCTCAGATTGTTTGAGTACTACAATCACTTGAATCAAGTGGGAGTTAATCTTCTAGATAAGATAGTGATTGATAGAGTTCTCTAGTCACTATCACCAAGTTACTAGAACTTCGTGATGAACTATAATATGCAAGGGATAACGGAGACGATTCCCAAGCTCTTCGTGATGCTGAAATCGACGAAGGTAGAAATCAAGAAAAGCATCAAGTGTTGATGGTTGAAAAAACCACTAGTTTCAAGTAAAAGGGAACTTCAAGAATAATGGCAAGCAAGTTGCCACTCCCATGAAGAAGCCCAAAGCTAGACCCAAGCCTGAAACTGAGTGCTTCTAATTCAAAGGAAATGGTCACTGGAAGTGGAACTGCCCTAGATACTTGGCGAATAAGAAGGATGGCAAAGTGAACAAAGGTATATTTGATATACATGATGTGTACTTTACTAGTGTTTATAGCAAACCCCTCGATATTTAATACTGGTTCAGTTGCTAAAAGTAGTAACTCAAAACGGGAGTTGCAAAATAAACAAAAGACTAGTTGAGGGCGAGGGGACGATGTGTGTTGGAAGTAATTCCAAAGGTTGATAAGATCACCATCACACACTCTCTTTACCTTCAGGATTAGTGTTGAACCTAAAATAAATGTTATTTGCTGTTTGCGTTGAGCATAATAAGATTGGATCATGTTTATTGCAATACGGTTATTCATTTAAGTCAAAGAATAATTGTTATTCTGTTTACATGAATAAAACCTTCTGTGGTCATACACCCAAGGTGAATGGTTTATTGAATCTCAATCGTAGCGATACACATATTTATAATATTGAAGCCAAAAGATGCAAAGTTAATAATGATAGTGCAATGATGACCCACAAGTATAGGGGATCGCAACAGTTTTCATAAGTAAGAGTGTCGAACCCAACGAGGAGCTAAAGGTAGAACACATATTCCCTCGAGTTCTATCGACCACTGATACAACTCTACACATGCTTGACGTTCGCTTTACCTAGAACAAGTATGAAACTAGAAGTATTATGTAGGTGTTTTTGGATAGGTTTGCAAGATAATAAAGAGCATGTAAATAAAAAGTAGGGGCTGTTTAGATAAAGACACAACTAAGTTAGTTTTAGTAAAGAGCTTTTTGTTACGAGAAAGTTATT
Organism: Triticum urartu; assembly: GCF_003073215.2. Taxonomy (NCBI): domain Eukaryota; kingdom Viridiplantae; phylum Streptophyta; class Magnoliopsida; order Poales; family Poaceae; genus Triticum; species Triticum urartu. The sequence continues at coordinate 518,361,827 of NC_053024.1, forward strand.
TGTCCCTAGGCAATCGATAACTAGACCGGTAATCATTATTGCAATTTTATATGAGGGAGAGGCATAAGCTAACATACTTTATCTACTTGGATCATATGCACTTATGATTGGAACTCTAGCAAGCATCCGCAACTACTAAAGATCATAAAGGTAAAACCCAACCATAGCTTTAAAGTATCAAGTCCTCTTTATCCCATACACAAACAACCTACTTACTCGGGTCTGTGCTTCTGTCACTCACGCCACCCACCATAAGCAAATCATGAACATATTGCAAACCCTATAGCGGGATTCCCTCACGCTTGCACGAAATGCAGAGCACCATAGGACAACACCAATAATAAAACATGCAACTCAAACCAATCACGATCATTAAATAACCCATATGACAAAACGGATCTACTCAAACATCATAGGATAGCCATACATCACTGGGAAATAATATATAGCGTTGAGCACCATGTTTAAGTAGAGATTACAGTGGGTAAAAGAGGGGTTACACCGCTGCATAGAGGGGCAAGAGTTGGTGATGATGGCGGTGAAGTTGTTGGTGAAGATTGCGGTGATGATGATGGCCCCCGGTGGCACTCCGGCGCCACCGGAAGCGAGGGGGAGAGAGCCCCCTCCTTCTTATTCATCATTGACCTCCTCCCTAGATGGGAGAAGGGTTTCCACTCTGGTCCTTGGTCTCCATGGCATGGGAGGGGCGAGAGCCCCTCCGAGATTGGATCTGTCTCTCTGTTTCTGCGTTTTTTAATTCTTCCCTTCCACCGTTTCTTATATTCCCGGAGATCCGTAACTCCGATTGGGCTGAAATTTTAACATGATCTCTATCCGGATGTTAGCTTTCTTGCGGCAAAAGAAGGGCATCAACCGCCTTACGGGGTGGCCACGAGGGTCAGGGGCGCACCCCTGCCTCGTGGCCCCCTCGGGCATCGTCTTGCGTTGATTTTTCTTCCCAAAAATCACATATATTCCAAAAAAAAATCTCCGTCAGTTTTTATCCCGTTTGGACTCCGTTTGATATGGACATCCTGTGAAACAAAAAACATGCAACAAACAGGAACTGGCACTGGGCACTGGATCAATATGTTAGTCCCAAAAATAGTATAAAAAGTTGCCAAAAGTATATGAAAGTTGTAGAATATTGGCATGGAACAATCAAAAATTATAGATACGACGGAGACGTATCAGCATCCCCAAGCTTAATTCCTGCTCATCCCCAAGTAGGTAAATGATAAAAAAGATAATTTTTGATGTGGAATGCTACCTAGCATAATCTTGATCACATATCTAATCATGGCATGAATATTAAGACACGAGTGATTCAAAGCAATAGTCTATCATTTGACATAAAATCAATAATACTTCAAGCCTACTAATAAAGCAATCATTTCTTTTCAAAATAAAATGGCCAAAGAAAGTTATCCCTACAAAATCATATAGTCTGGCTATGCTCCATCTTCACCACACAAAATATTCACATCATGCACAACCCCGATGACAAGCCAAGCAATTGTTTCATACATTTGACGTTCTCAAACCTTTTCAACTTTCACGCAATACATGAGCATGAGCCATGGACATAGCACTATAGGTGGAATAGAATGGTGGTTGTGGAGAAGACAAAAAGGAGAAGATAGTCTCACATCAACTAGGCGTATCAACGGGCTATGGAGATGCCCATCAATAGATATCAATGTGAGTGAGTAGGGATTGCCATGCAATGGATGCACTAAGAGCTATAAGTGTATGAAAGCTCAAACTGAAAACTAAGTGGGTGTGCATCCAACTTGCTTGCTCATGAAGACCTCGGGCATTTGAGGAAGCCCATCATCGGAATATACAAGCCAAGTTCTATAATGAAAGTGATAACTCAAGAGACTCTCTATATGAAAGTGATAACTCAAGAGACTCTCTATATGAAGAACATGGTGCTACTTTGAAGCACAAGTGTAGAAAAAGGATAGTAGCATTGTCCCTTCTCTCTTTTTCTCTCATTATTTTTTGGGCCTTCTTTTTTTATGGACTTTCTCCTTTTTTATTTTATTTTTTTGTCCGGAGTCTCATCCCGACTTGTGGGGGAATCATAGTCTCCATCATCCTTTCCTCACTCGGACAATGCTCTAATAATGATGATCATCACACTTTTATTTACTTACAACTCAATATTACAACTCGATACTAGAACAAAGATATGCCTCTATATGAATGCCTTCGGCGGTGTACCGGGATGTGCAATGATCTAGCGTAGCAATGACATCAAAAAACGAACAAGCCATGAAAACATCATGCTAGCTATATTACGATCATGCAAAGCAATATGACAATGAATGCTCAAGTCATGTATATGATGATGATGGAAGTTGCATGGCAATATATCTCGAAATGGCTAAGGAAATGCCATGATAGGTAGGAATGGTGGCTGTTTTGAGGAAGGTATATGGTGGGTTTGTGGTACCGCCGAAAGTTGCGTGATACTAGAGAGGCTAGCAATGATGGAAGGGTGAGAGTGCGTATAATCCATGGACTCAACATTAATCAGAAAGAACTCACATACTAATTGCAAAAGTCTATTAGCTATCTAAAAAAAAGTACCACGCGCATGCTCCTAGGGGGATAGATTGGTAGGAAAAGACCATCGCTCGTCCCCGACCGCCACTCATATGGAAGACAATCAATAAATAAATCATGCTCCGACTTCATCACATAACGGTTGACCATACGTGCATGCTACGGGAATCACAAACCTCAGCACAAGTATTTCTACAATCCACAACTACCCACTAGCATGACTCTAATATCACCATCTTTATATCACAAAACTATTGCAAGGAATCAAACATATCATATTCAGTGATCTACAAGTTTTATGTAGGATTTTATGACTAACCATGTGAATGACCAATTCCTGTCATCTCTCTAAATAGATATAAGTGAAGCAAGAGAGTTTAATTCTTTCTACAAAAGATATGCCCATGCTCTAATAAATATAAGTGAAGCAAAAGAGCATTCTACAAATGGCGGTTTTCTATGTAAAGAGAAACAGGCAATCCAAACTTCAAATGATATAAGTGAAGCACATGAAGCATTCTATAAAGCCATACTCAAAAGATATAAGTGAAGTGCATAGAGCATTCTATAAATCAACCAAGGACTATCTCATACCAGCATGGTTCATAAAAGAAAAGTGAAAACTAAATGCAAAAGACGCTCCAAGATCTGCACATATCACATGAATGAAACGAATCCAAAAACATATTGATACTTGTTGAAGAAAGACGGGATGCCTTCCGGGGCATCCCCAAGCTTAGACGCTTGAGTCTACTTGAATATTTACTTGGGATGCCTTGGGCATCCCCAAGCTTGAGCTCTTGTCTCTCCTCCTTATCCTCATATCGAAACCTCCTCGATCTTCGAACACTTCATCCACACAAAATTCAAAAGAAAACTCGGTAAGATCCGTTAGTATAATAAAGCAAATTACTACTTTAAGTAATGTTGCAAACCAATTCATATTTTGTTTTTGCATTGTAGATACTGTAATATAACTTTTCCATGGCTTAATCCACTGATATAAATCGATAGTTTCATCAAAACAAGCGAACTATGCATCAAAAAACAGAATCTGTCTAAAACAGCCAAAGCAAATTACTACTTTAAGTAATGTTGCAAACCAATTCATATTTTGTTTCTGTCCTCCACCGTGCAAACCGACAAGCAAAGTAAACATCCTAAAGGCAAATCTTGGCACATTATTTTTATAATACAATGGAATTGTACAAGGGGATAATTATTTTTGTTGAAAATTTTCTGTAATTAAGATTCACAAAGTTTCCATGGGCATGATCAAAGTTCAAGGACGTCCCCCACTTTCACAATGCTCGTCTATCTCACTTTCACTTTTCTTTTTGAAAAGTTTTGGGTTCCCCTCCTTATTTTTTTGTTTTTAAACTATATAAAAGCACACGACAGAAATAAATGACTCTCTAAAACTTCCGGGTTGTCTCCCTGGCAGCGCTTTCTTTAAGGCCATTAAGCTAGGCATATAGTGCTCAAGTAATGGATCCACCCAGATCCCAAGGTATATCAAAGCCAATTTTAATTAACAATGATTTGTAATTTAGTAGTGAGAACAAAGTAACATATATCATGTAATGACAAAGTCTAACTCTCTTCCTATGCATCGGCATGTCATAAAAGAACAATTCATGCACACATAGTAAAGGCCAATGCATAGTATAAACAATTTCTTGCAATTTTAGCGTATTGGAAACATAAAGAGGCGGAGATGTAGTTCATCTCTCATAATAATTGCAAGTAGGGGCAACAAGCACATGCATATTATGTTCATCAAAATCATCATGTGCAACGGTAAAAGGCAACCCATCAATATAATCCTTAATAAAAGAAAACTTCTCTGATATAGTGTAGTCGGGAGAATTCAAAAAGATAATAGGACTATCATGCGTGGGTGCAATAGCAACAATTTCATGTTTAACATAAGGAACTATAGCAAGTTCATCTCCATAAGCATAATTCATATTGGCATCTTGGCCACAGGCATAGCAAGCATCAAGTTCATCAAAAAGGGGTATTTCAAAAGAATCAAGGGATCATAACAATCATCATAGCAATCATCCTTCGGTAAGAATGAATGGGCATTAAATAATGTATGAGTTGGAGAGTTACTCTCATTAGAAGGTGGGCATGGGTAGCTAATCTGCTCTTCCTCCTTTTGTTCTTCGCTCTCCTCATCATCTTTTTCATCCAATGAGCTTGGTGTTTCATCAATTTCTTCTTCCATAGGCTCCTGCAAAATATTAGTCTCTTCTTGGACATCGGAGGAGACCTCGATATATGGTTTAACATAGGCATTAGAAGCAATTTCATAAGCACCCTTAAAAGCAACAAATTCTTGAATTTGTTGAACATCATAGTAATTATAAACACCCTTAGCATACGAAGATACGATTCCATTATCAATAAACTCACATTGGTAGGGAAGGTTTTTCTTAGGGTTATCAGAACAACAAGTAACATCATATATTTCACATAAATTCCAAGCATAGCATTGCAAACGATGAATTTGATCCAGTAAACATTTCCCTTTTCAGATATGCGGTGTCGCACATAACAAGCATGCTCATCTAAGGATTTGCCCTCAACTAAGCTAGTTGGGGTTTCAGCACGGGCATAAAGGGATCGAAGATGATCCAAGTAAAAATCTTCAGGAGTTTGATAGATTTTGAGTGGTTCTTCAACCATTGGTTCAGTAGGTACAACTACTTTTTTGGTATTTTGCGTTTCCTACCCATAACTAAAGATAGAAAACAACTAAGAACAACAAATAAAAATTACTTAGTGATAAAGGAAACAAGCACACATGAGAATACTCACCCCACGCTATGGCTCCCCGGCAACGGCGCCAGAAAAAGGTCTTGATAACCCACAAGTATAGGGGATCGCAACAGTTTTCGATAAGTAAGAGTGTCGAACCCAATGAGGAGCTAAAGGTAGAACAAATATTCCCTCAAGTTCTATCGACCACCGATACAACTCTAGCACGCTTGACGTTCGCTTTACCTAGAACAAGTATGAAACTAGAAGTATTATGTAGGTGTTTTTGGATAGGGTTGCAACATAATAAAGAGCATGTAAATAAAAAGTAGGGGCTGTTTAGATTGACACAACTAAGTTAGTTTTAGTAAAGAACTTTTTGTTACGAGAAAGTTATTTGTCCCTAGGCAATCGATAACTAGACCGGTAATCATTATTGCAATTTTATATGAGGTTGAGGCATAAGCTAACATACTTTCTCTACTTGGATCATATGCATGTTGGGGAACGTAGCAATAATACAAAATTTTCCTACGTGTCACCAAGATCAATCTAGGAGATACTAGCAACGAGAGAGAGGGAGTGCATCTTCATACCCTTGAAGATCGCTAAGCGGAAGCGTTCAACAGAACGGGGTTGATGGAGTCGTACTCGTCATGATCCAAATCACCGATGATCCTAGCGCCGAACGGACGGCACCTCCGCGTTCAACACACGTATGGAACGGAGAGACGTATCCTCCTTCTTGATCCAGCAAGGGGAGAGGAGAGGTTGATGGAGATCCAGCAGCACGACGGTGTGGTGGTGGAAGCAGCGGGATCTCGGCAGGGCTTCGCCAAGCACCGACGAGAGGGAGAGGTGTCACGGAGGGAGAGGGAGGCGCCCGGGACTTGGGTGCGGCTGCCCTCCCTCCCCCCACTATACATAGGGCCCCTAGGGGGGCGCCGGCCCTAGGAGATCCCATCTCCAAGGGGGGGGGGGGCGGCGGTCAAGGGGGAACTTGCCCCCCAAGTTAGGGGGGGCACCCCCACCCCTAGGGTTTCCAACCCTAGGCGCAGGGGGAGGCCCATGGGGGGCGCACCAGCCCACCAGGGGCTGGTTCCCCTCCCACTTCAGCCCATGGGGCCCTCCGAGATAGGTGGCCCCACCTGGTGGACCCCCGGGACCCTTCCCGTGGTCCCGGTACAATACCGATTACCCCCGAAACTTTCCCGATGGCCGAAACTGGACTTCCTATATATAAATATTCACCTCCGGACCATTCGGAACTCCTGGTGACGTCCGAGATCTCATCCGGGACTCCTAACAACTTTTGGGTTACCGCATACTAATATCTCTACAACCCTAGCATCACCGAACCTTAAGTGTGCAGACCCTACGGGTTCGGGAGACACGCAGACATGACCGAGACAACTCTCCGGTCAATAACCAACAGCGGGATCTGGATACCCATGTTGGCTCCCACATGTTCCACGATGATCTCATCGGATGAACCACGATGTCGAGGATTTAATCAATCCCGTATACAATTCCCTTTGTCTATCGGTACGATACTTGCCCGAGATTCGATCGTCGGTATCCCGATACCTCGTTCAATCTCGTTACCGGCAAGTCTCTTTACTCCTTCCGTAACACATCATCCCATGATCAACTCCTTGGTCACATTGTGCACATTATGATGATGTCCTACCGAGTGGGCCCAGAGATACCTCTCCGTTACACGGAGTGACAAATCCCAGTCTCGATTCGTGCCAACCCAACAGACACTTTCGGAGATACCCGCAGTGCACCTTTATAGCCACCCAGTTACGTTGTGACGTTTGGTACACCCAAAGCATTCTTACGGTATCCGGGAGTTGCACAATCTCATGGTCTATGGAAATGATACTTGACATTAGAAAAGCTTTAGCATACGAACTACACGATCTTGTGCTAGGCTTAGGATTGGCTCTCGTCCATCACATCATTCTCCTAACGATGTGATCCCGTCATCAACGACATCCAATGTCCATGGTCAGGAAACCGTAACCATCTATTGATCAACGAGCTAGTCAACTAGAGACTTACTAGGGACATGGTGTTGTCTATGTGTCCAACATGTATCTGAGTTTCCTATCAATACAATTCTAGCATGGATAATAAACGATTATCATGAACAAGGAAATATAATAATAACTAATTTATTATTGCCTCTAGGGCATATTTCCAACAGTCTCCCACTTGCACTAGAGTCAATAATCTAGTTCACATCGCTATGTGATTAACACTCAAGGTCACATCCCCATGTGACTAACACCCAAAGAGTTTACTAGAGTCAATAATCTAGTTCACATTACCATGTGATTAACACTCAATGAGTTCTGGGTTTGATCATGTTATGCTTGTGAGAGATGTTATAGTCAACGGGTCTGAACCTTTCAGATCCGTGTGTGCTTTACAAATCTCTATGTCATCTTGTAGATGCTGCTACCACGCTCTTTTTGGAGCTATTCCAAATAACTGTTCTACTATAGGAATCCGGTTTACTACTCAGAATCATCCAGATTAGTGTTAAAGATTGCATCGGCGTAACCCTTTACGATGAACTCTTTTACCACCTCCATAATCGAGAAAATTCCTTAGTCCACTAGTTACTAAGGATAACTTTGACCATTGTCCTATGATCCATTCCTAGACCACACTTGTACCCCTTGACTGACTCAAGGCTTAGCACGCTTCAGGTGCGGTACACAACATTGCATACTTTAGAGCCTACGTCTAAAGCATAGGGGACGACCTTCGCATCCTTTCTCTCTATTCTGCCGTGGTCAGGTCTTGAGTTTTACTCAATACTCATACCTTATAACACAGCCAAGAACTCCTTCTTTGCCGATCTATTTTTGAACTCCTTCAAATTTTTTGTCATGTATGTGTTCGTTTGAAAGTACTATTAAGCGATTTTGATCTATCCTTATAGATCTTGATGCTCAATGTTCAAGTAGCTTAATCCAGGTTTTCCATTAAAAACACGTTTCAAATAACCCTGTATGCTTTCTAGAAATTCTACATCATTTCTGATCAACAATATGTTAACAACATATACTCATCAAAAATTCTATAGTGCTCCCACTCACTTCTTTGGAAATACAAGTTTCTCATAAACTTTGTATAAACCCAAAATCTTTGATCATCTCATCAAAGCGTACATTCCAATTCCGAGATGCTTACTCCAGTCCTTAGAAGGATTGCTGGAGCTTTGCATACTTGTTAGCATCTTTCAGGATTGACAAAACCTTCTGGTTGTATCACATACAACCTTTCCTCAAGAAAAACGTCGAGGAAACAATGTTTTGACACCCTATCTGCAAGATTTCATAAATAATGCAGTAACTGCTAACATAATTCCAACAGACTCTTAGCATCGCTACGAGTGAGAAAGTCTCATCGTAGTCAACTCCTTGAACTTGTCGGGAAACATCTTAACGACAAGTCGAGCTTTCTTAATGGTGACACTTACCATCATTGTCCGTCTTCCTTTTAAAATCCATCTGCACCCAAGAGCCTTATGACCATCAAGTAGTTCTTTTCAAAGTCTATACTTTGTTTTATACATGGGTCCTCTCTCGGATTTTATGGCCTCGAGCCATTCGTCAGAATCCGGGCCCACCATCGCTTCTCCATAGCTCGTAGGTTCATTGTTGTCTAGCAACATGACTTCCAAGACAGGATTACGTACCACTCTGATGTAGTACACATCCTTGTCGACCTATGAGGTTTGGTAGTGACTTGATCCAAAGTTTCATGATCACTATCATAAGCTTCCACTTCAATTGGTGTAGGTGCCACAGGAACAACTTTCTGTGCCCTGCTACACACTAGTTGAAGTGACGGTTCAATAACCTCATCAAGTCTCCACCATCCTCCCACTCAATTCTTTCGAGAGAAACTTTTCCTCGAGAAAGGACCCGTTTCTAGAAACAATCAATTTTGCTTCCGGATCTGAAATAGGAGGTATACCCAACTGTTTTGGGTATTCTATGAAGATGCATTCATCCGCTTTGGATTCGAGCTTATCAGCCTGAAACCTTTTCACATAAGCATCGCAGCCCCAAACTTTTAAGAAACGACAGCTTAGGTTTCTCTAAACCATAGGTCGCACGGTGTCGTCTCAACGGAATTGTGTGCTGCCCTATTTAAAGTGAGTGCGGTTGTCCCTAATGCCTAACCCATAAACGATAGGGGAAATTCGATAAGAGACATCATGGTATGCACCATATCCAATAGGGTGCAGTTGTGATGTTCGGACACACCATCACACTATGGTGGTCCAAGCGGTATTAGTTGTGAAACAATTTCCACAATGTCTTAATTGTGTGCCAAACTCGTAACTCGGATATTCATCTCTATGATCATGTCATAGACATTTTATCATCTTGTCACAACGATCTTCAACTTCACTCTAAAATTACTTGAACCTTTCAATAATTCCGGCCTATGTTTCATCAAGTAAATATACTCAGCATCTACTCAAATCATCTGTGAAGTAAGAACATAACGATATCCACTGCGTGCCTCCGCACTCATTGGACTGCACACATCAAAATGTATTACTTCCAACAAGTTGCTTTCTTATTCCATCTTACTGAAAACGAGGCCTTTCAGTCATCTTGCCCATGTGGTATGATTTGCATGTCTCAAGTGATTCAAAATCAAGTGAGTCCAAATGATCCATCTGTATGGAGTTTCTTCATGCATATCTACCAATAGACATGGTTCGCATGTCTCAATCTTTTCAAAAACGAGTGAGTCCAAAGATCCATCAACATGGAGCTTCTTCATGCGTTTTATACCAACATGACTCAAATGGCAGTGCCACAAGTATGTGGTACTATCATTACTATCTTATATCTTTTGGCATGAACATGTGTATCACTACGGTCGAGATTCAATAAACCATTCATTTTAGGTGCAAGACCATTGAAGGTATTATTCAAATAAACAGAGTAACCATTATTCTCTTTAAATGAATAACCGTATTGCGATAAACATAATCCAATCATGTCTATGCTCAACGCAAACACCAAATAACAATTATTTAGGTTTAACACCAATCTCGATGGTAGAGGGAGCATGCGATGCTTGATCACATCAACCTTGGAAGCACTTCCAACACATATCGTCATCTCACCTTTAGCTAGTCTCCGTTTATTCTGTAGCCTTTTATTTCAAGTTACTAACACTTAGCAACTGAACCGGTATTTTAATACCCTGGTGCTACTAGGAGTACTAGTAAAGTACACATTAATATAACGTATTTCCAAAATACTTCTGTCGACCTTGCCGGCCTTCTCATCTACCAAGTATCTAGGGTAGTTCTGCTTCAGTGACCGTTCCCCTCATTACAGAAGCACTTAGTCTCGGGTTTGGTTCAACCTTGGGTTTCTTCATTAGAGCAGCAACTGATTTGCCGTCTCATGAAGTATCCATTCTTTCCCTTACCCTTCTTGAAACTAGTGGTTTAACCATCAACAATTGATGCTCCTACTTGATTTCTACTTTCGCGGTGTCAAACATCACGAGTTGCTCAAGGATCATCATGTCTATCCCTGATATGTTATAGTTCATCACGAAGCTCCAATAGCTTGGTGGCAGTGACTATGGAGAATCATCACTATTTCATCTGTAAGATTAACTCCCACTCGATTCAAGCGATTGTAGTACTCAGACAATCTGAGCACATGCTCAACGATTGAGCTTTTCTCCCTTAGTTTGCAGGCTTAAGAAACTTGTCAGAGGTCTCATACCTCTTGACGTGGGCACTAGTCTGAAATCCCAATTTCAGTCTTTGGAACATCTCATATGTTCTGCGACGTTTCAAAAATGTCTTTGGTGCCACAATTCTAAACCGTTAGTATTACGCACTGAACTATCACGTAGTCATCAAAACGTGTATGTCAGATGTTTCCCAACATCTATAGACGACGCTCGAGGTTCAACGCACTGAGCGGTGCATTAAGGACATAGCCCTTCTGTGCAACAACGAGGACAGTCCTCAGTTCACGGACCCAGTCCGCATAATTGCTACTGTCAACTCTCAACTAAATTTTCTCTAGGAACATATCTAAAACAGTAGAACCAAAGCATGAGCTACGACATAATTTGCAAAGACCTTTTGACTATGTTCATGATAATTAAGTTCATCTAATCAAATTATTCAATGAACTCCCACTTAGATAGACATCCCTCTAGTATTCTAAGTGATACATGATCCGAGTCAACTAGGCCGTGTCCGATCATCACGTGAGACGGACTAGTCATCAACGGTGAACATCTTCATGTTGATCGTATCCACTATACGACTCATGTTTGACCTTTCGGTCTTCCGTGTTCCGAGGCCATGTCTGTACATGCTAGGCTCGTCAAGTTAACCTAAGTGTATTGCGTGTGTAAATCTGGCTTACACCCGTTGTATCCGAATGTTAGAACCTATCACACCCGATCATCACGTGGTGCTTCGGAACAACGGACCTTAGCAACGGTGCACAGTTAGGGGGAACACAATCCTTGATATTTTAATGAGGGATCATCTTATTTATGCTACCGTCATTCTAAGAAAATAAGATGTAAACATGACAAACATCACATGCAAATCATAAAGTGACATGATATGGCCAATATCATCTTGCGCCTTTGATCTCCATCTTCGAGGCGCGGAATGAACACCATCGTCACCGGCATGACACCATGATCTCCATCATCGTGTCTTCATGAAGTTGCCTCGCCAACTATTACTTCTACTACTATGGCTAATGGTTAGCAATAAAGTAAAGTAATTACATGGCGTATTCGTTGACACGCAGGTCATAAATAAATAAAGACAACTCCTATGGCTCCTGCCGGTTGTCATACTCATCGACATGCAAGTCGTGATTCCTATTGCAAGAACATGATCAATCTCATACATCACATCCTTTTGGCCATATCACATCACATAGCATACCCTGCAAAAACAAGTTAGACGTCCTCTAATTGTTGTTGCATGTTTTACGTGGCTGCTATGGGTTTCTAGCAAGAACATTTCTTACCTATGCAAAATCACAACGGTGATATGCCAATTGCTATTTACCCTTCATAAGGACCCTTTTCATTGAATCCGATCCGACTAAAGTGGGAGAGACAGACACCCGCACAGCCACCTTATGCATCAAGTGCATGTCAGTCAGTGGAACTAGTCTCGCGTAAGCGTACGTGTAAGGTCGGTCCGGGCCGCTTCATCCCACAATGCCGCCGGATCAAGATAATACTAGTAACGGTAAGCAAATTGAACAAATCATCGCCCACAACTGCTTTGTGTTCTACTCGTGCATAGAATCTACGCATACACCTGGCTCTGATACCACTGTTGGGGAACATAGCAATAATTCAAAATTTTCCTACGTGTCACCAAGATCAATCTAGGAGATACTAGAAACGATAGAGAGGGAGTGCATCTTCATACCCTTGAAGATCGCTAAGCGGAAGCGTTCAAGAGAACGGGGTTGATGGAGTCGTACTCGTCGTGATCCAAATCACCGATGATCCTAGCGCCGAACGGATGGCACCTCCGCATTCAACACATGTACGGAACGGAGAGACGTCTCCTCCTTCTTGATCCATCAAGGGGAGAGGAGAGGTTGATGGAGATCCAGCAGCACGACGACGTGGTGGTGGAAGCAGCGGGATCTCGGCAGGGCTTCGCCAAGCACAAACGAGAGGGAGAGGTGTCACGGAGGGAGAGGGAGGCGCCAGGGACTTGGGTGCGGCTTCCCTCCCCCCACTATATATAGGGCCCCTAGGGGGGCGCCAGCCCTAGGAGATCCCATCTCCAAGGGGGGGGGGGCGGCGGTCAAGGGGGAACTTGCCCCCCAAGTCAGGTGGGGCGCCCCCACCCCTAGGGTTTCCAACCCTAGGCGCAGGGGGAGGCCCATGGGGGGCGCACCAGCCCACTAGGGGCTGGTTCCCCTCCCACTTCAGCCCATGGGGCCCTCCGGGATAGGTGGCCCCACCCGATGGACCTCCGGGACCCTTCCGGTGGTCCCGGTACCATACCGATTACCACCGAAACTTTCCTGATGGCCGAAACTGGACTTCCTATATATAAATCTTCACCTCCGGACCATTCCAGAACTCCTCGTGACGTACGGGATCTCATCCGGGACTCCGAACAACTTTCGGGTTACTGCATACTAATATCTCTACAACCCTAGCGTCACCGAACCTTAAGTGTGTAGACCCTACGGGTTCGGGAGACACGCAGACATGACGGAGACAACTCTCCGATCAATAACCAACAGCGGGATCTGGATACCCATGTTGGCTCCCACATGTTCCACGATGATCTCATCGGATGAACCACGATGTCGAGGATTTAATCAATCCCGTATACAATTCCCTTTGTCTATCGGTACGATACTTGCCCGAGATTCGATCGTCGGTATCCCGATACCTCGTTCAATCTCGTTACCGGCAAGTCTCTTTACTCGTTCCGTAACACATCATCCCGTGATCAACTCCTTGGTCACATTGTGCACATTATGATGATGTCCTACCGAGTGGGCCCAGAGATACCTCTCCGTTACACGGAGTGACAAATCCCAGTCTCGATTCGTGCCAACCCAACAGACACTTTCGGAGATACCCGCAGTGCACCTTTATAGCCACCCAGTTACGTTGTGACGTTTGGTACACCCAAAGCATTCCTACGGTATCCGGGAGTTGCACAATCTCATGGTTCAGGAAATGATACTTGACATTAGAAAAGCTTTAGCATACGAACGACACGATCTTGTGCTAGGCTTAGGATTGGGTCTTGTCCATCACATCATTCTCCTAATGATGTGATCCCGTCATCAACAACATCCAATGTCCATGGTCAGGAAACCGTAACCATCTATTGATCAACGAGCTAGTCAACTAGAGGCTTACTAGGGACATGGTGTTGTCTGTGTATCCACACATGTATCTGAGTTTCCTATCAATACAATTCTAGCATGGATAATAAACGATTATCATGAACAAGGAAATATAATAATAACTAATTTATTATTGCCTCTAGGGCATATTTCCAACAATGCACTTATGATTGGAACTCTAGAAAGCATCCGCAACTACTAAAGATCATTAAGGTAAAACCCAACCATAGCTTTAAAGTATCAAGTCCTCTTTATCCCATACGCAAACAACCTACTTACTCGGGTCTGTGCTTGTGTCACTCACGCCACCCACCATAAGCAAATCAAGAAAATATTGCAAACCCTATAGCGGGAATCCCTCACGCTCGCGCGACAGGGAGAGCACCATAGGACAACACCAATAATAAAACATGCAACTCAAACCAATCACGATCATCAAATAACCCATAGGACAAAACGGAACTACTCAAACATCATAGGATAGCCATACATCATTGGGAAATAATATATAGCGTTGAGCACCATGTTTAAGTAGAGATTACATCGATTAAAAGAGGGGTTATACCGCTGCATAGAGGGGGGAAGAGTTGGTGATGATGGTGGTGAAGTTGTTGGTGAAGATTGCGGTGATGATGATGGCCCCCGGTGGCACTCCGGCGCCACCGGAAGCGAGGGGGAAAGAGCCCCCCTCCTTCTTATTCTTCCTTGACCTCCTCCCTAGATGGGAGAAGGGTTTCCACTCTGGTCCATGGTCTCCATGGCATGGGAGGGGCGAGAGCCCCTCCGAGATTGGATCTGTCTCTCTGTTTCTGCGTTTTTTGATTCTGCTCTTCCACCGTTTCTTATATTCCCGGAGATCCGTAACTCCGATTGGGCTGAAATTTTAACATGATCTCTATCCAGATATTAGCTTTCTTGTGGCGAAAGAAGGGCATCAACCACCTTACGGGGTGGCCACGAGGGTCAGGGGCGCGCCTGCCCCCTGGGGCACGCCCTCTGCCTCGTGGCCTCCTCGGGCATCGTCTCGCGTTGATTTTTCTTCCCAAAAATCACATATATTCCAAAAAAAATCTCTGTCATTTTGGACTCCGTTTGATATGGGTATTATGTGCAACAAAAAACATGCAACAAACAGGAACTGGCACTGGGCACTGGATCAATATGTTAGTCCCAAAAATAGTATAAAAAGTTGCCAAAAGTATATGAAAGTTGTAGAATATTGGCATGGAACAATAAAAAATTATAGATACTACGGAGACATATCAGCATCCCCAAGCTTAATTCCTGCTCGTCCTCGAGTAGGTAAATGATAAAAACGATAATTTTTGATGTGGAATGCTACCTAGCATAATCTTGATCACGTATCTAATCATGGCATGAATATTAAGACATGAGTGATTGAAAGCAATAGTCTATCATTTGACATAAAAGCAATAATACTTCAAGCCTACTAATAAAGCAATCATGTCTTTTCAAAATAACATGGCCAAAGAAAGTTATCCCTACAAAATCATATAGTCTGGCTATGCTCCATCTTCACCACACAAAATATTCACGTCATGCACAACCCCGATGACAAGCCAAGCAATTGTTTCATACTTTTGACATCAAACCTTTTCAACTTTCACGCAATACATGAGCGTGAGCCATGGACATAACACTATAGGTGGAATAGAATGGTGGTTGTGGAGAAGACAAAAAGGAGAAGATAGTCTCACATCAACTAGGCGTATCAACGGGCTATGGAGATGCCCATCAATAGATATCAATGTGAGTGAGTAGGGATTGCCGTGCAACGAATGAACTAAGAGCTATAAGTGTATGAAAGCTCAGACTGAAAACTAAGTGGGTGTGCATCCAGCTTGCTTGCTCATGAAGACCTCGGGCATTTGAGGAAGCCCATCATCTGAATATACAAGCCAAGTTCTATAATGAAAATTCCCACTAGTATATGAAAGTGATAACTCAAGAGACTCTCTATATGAATAACAAGGTGCTACTTTGAAGCACAAGTGTGGAAAAAGGATAGTAGCATTGTCCCTTCTCTCTTTTTCTCTCATTATTTTTTGGGCCTTCTTTTTTTATGGCCTTTCTCCTTTTTTTTATTTTTACATCCGCAGTCTCATCCCGACTTGTGGGGGAATTATAGTCTCCATCATCCTTTCCTCACTGGGAAAATGCTCTAATAATGATGATCATCACACTTTTATTTGCTTACAATTCAATATTACAACTCGATATGACATCAAAAAACGGACAAGCGATGAAAACATCATGCTAGCTATATTACGATCATGCAAAGCAATATCACAATGAATGCTCAAGTCATGTATATGATGATAATGGAAGTTGCATGGCAATATATCTCGGAATGGCTATGGAAATGCCATGATAGGTAGGTATGGTGGCTGTTTTGAGGAAGGTATATGGTGGGTTTATGGTACCGGTGAAAGTTGCGCGTTACTAGAGAGGCTAGCAATGATGGAAGGGTGAGAGTGTGTTTAATCCATGGACTCAACATTAGTCATAAAGAACTCACATACTTATTGCAAAAGTCTATTAGCTATCGAAACAAAGTACTGCGCGCATGCTCCTAGGGTGATAGATTGGTAGGAAAAGACCATCGCTCGTCCCCGACCGCCACTCATAAGGAAGACAAGCAATAAATAAATCATGCTCCGACTTCATCACATAACGGTTCACCGTACATGCATGCTACGGGAATCACAAACCTCAACACAAGTATTTCTACAATCCACAACTACCCACTAGCATGACTCTAATATCACCATCTTTATATCGCAAAACTATTGCAAGGAATCAAACATATCATATTCAGTGATCTACAAGTTTTATGTAGGATTTTATGACTAACCATGTGAATGACCAATTCCTGTCATCTCTCTAAATAGATATAATTGAAGCAAGAGAGTTTAATTCTTTCTACAAAATATATGACCACGCTCTAACAAATATAAGTGAAGCAAAAGAGCATTCTACAAATGGTGGTTTTCTATGTAAAGAGAAACAGGCAATCCAAACTTGAAATGATATAAGTGAAGCACATGAACCATTCTATAAAGCCATACTCAAAAGATATAAGTGAAGTGCATATAGAATTCTATAAATCAACCAAGGACTATCTCATACCAGCATGGTTCATAAAAGAAAAGTGAAAACTAAATGCAAAAGACGCTCCAAGATCTGCACATATCACATGAATGAAACGAATCCGAAAACATACCGATACTTGTTGAAGAAAGAGGGGATACCTTCCGGGGCATCCCCAAGCTTAGATGCTTGAGTCTCCTTGAATATTTACTTGGGATGCCTTGGTCATCCCCAAGCTTGAGCTCTTGTCTCTCCTCCTTATACTCATATCGAAACCTCCTCGATCTTCGAACACTTCATCCACACAAAACTTCAACAGAAAACTCGGTAAGATCCGTTAGAATAATAAAGTGAATTACTACTTTAAGTACTGTGGAAAACCAATTCATATTTTTTTTTTGCATTGTAGCTACTGTAATATAAATTTTCCATGGCTTAATCCACTGATATAAATCGATAATTTCATCAAAACAAGCAAACTATGCATCAAAAACAGAATCTGTCTAAAACAGAACAGTCTGTAATAATCTGAACATTCACCATACTTGTGATACTTGAAAAATTCTACCAAAATTAGGAAAAATAAAAAATTTGTACAGAAAGACAGTGCAAAAAAGAATCATAACCATTTGACATTCCAGTAAAAATGTAAAAATCGCGCACTACAGCCAAAGTTTCTGTCCTACACCGTGCAAACCAACAAGCAAAGTAAACATCCTAAAGGCAAATCTTGGCACATTATTTTTATAATACAATGGAATTTTACAAGGGGATAATTATTTTTGTTGAAAATTTTCTGTAATTAAGATTCACAAAGTTTCCATGGGCATGAACAAAGTTCAAGGACGTCCCCCACTTTCACAATGCTCGTCTATCTCACTTTCACTTTTCTTTTTGAAAAGTTTTGGGTTCCCCTCCTTATTTTTTTTGTTTTTAAACTATATAAAAGCACACAACAGAAATAAACGACTCTCTAAAACTTCCGGGTTTTCTCACTGGCAGCGCTTTCTTTAAAGCCATTAAGCTAGGCATATAGTGCTCAAGTAATGGATCCACCCAGATCCCAAGGTATATCAAAGCCAATTTTAATTAAAAATGATTTGTAATTTAGTAGTGAGAACAAAGTAACATATATCATGTAATGACGAAGTCTAACTCTCTTCCTATGCATCAGCATATCATAAAAGAACAATTCATGCACAGATAGTAAAGGCCAATGCATAGTATAAACAGTTTCTTGCAATTTTATCGTATTGGAAACATAAAGAGGCGGAGATGTAGTTCCTCTCTCATAATAATTGCAAGTAGGAGCAGCAATCACATGCATATTATGTTCATCAAAATCATCATGTGCAACGGTAAAAGGCAACCCATCAATATAATCCTTAATAAAAGCAAACTTCTCCGATATAGTGTAGTCGGGAGAATTCAAAAAGATAATAGGACTATCATGCGTGGGTGCAATAGCAACAATTTTATGTTTAACATAAGGAACTATAGCAAGTTCATCTCCATATGCATAATTTATATTGGCATCTTGGCCACAGGCATATCAAGCATCAAGTTCATCAAAAAGGGGTATTTCAAAAGAATCAACAGGATCATAACAATCATCATAGCAATCATCCTTCGGTAAGAACGAAGGGGCATTAAATAATGTATGAGTTGGAGAGTTAATCTCATTAGAAGGTGGGCATGGGTAGCTAATCCGCTCTTCCTCCTTTTATTATTCGCTCTCCTCATCATCTTTTTCATCCAATGAGCTCACAGTTTCATCAATTTCTTCTTCCATAGGCTCCTGCAAAATATTAGTCCCTTCTTGGAGAGCGGAGGAGACCTCGATATATGGTTTAACATAGGCATTAGAAGCATAATTCTCATAACAATATTCAAGTATGGCAAAAAAAATTAGATTTGTAAAGAGTAGCATCATACGTTTCAATCAAAGAAGCAATTTCATAAGCACCCTTAAAAGCAACAATTTCTTCAATTTGTTGAACATCATAGTAATTATAAACACCCTTAGCATATGAAGATACAATTACATTATCAATAAACTCACATTGGTAGGGAAGGTGTTTCTTAGGGTTATCAGAACAACAAGTAACATCATATATTTCACATAAATTCCAAGCATAGCATTGCAAACGATGAATTTGATCAAGTAAACATTTCTGTTTTTTAGATATACAGTGTCACACATAAAAAGCATGCTCATCTAAGGATTTGCCCTCAAGTAAGCTAGTTGGGGTTTCAGCATGAGCACAAAGGGATCGAAGATGATCCAAGTAAAAAGCTTCAGGAGTGTGATAGATTTTGAGTGGTTCTTCAACCATTGGTTCAGTAGGTACAACTAATTTTTTTTTGATATTTTGCGTTTCCTACCCATAACTAAAGATAGAAAACAACTAAGAACAGAAAATAAAAATTACTTAGTGATAAAGCAAACAAGCACACACAAGAATATTCACCCCACGCTATGGCTCCCCGGCAATGGCGCCAGAAAAGGTCTTGATAACCCACAAGTATAGGGGATCACAACAGTTTTCGATAAGTAAGAGTGTTGAACCCAACGAGGAGCTAAAGGTAGAGCAAATATTCCCTCAAGTTCTATCGACCACCGATACAACTCTACGCACGCTTGACGTTTGCTTTACCTAGAACAAGTATGAAACTAGAAGTATTATGTAGGTGTTTTTGGATAGGTTTACAAGATAATAAAGAGCATGTAAATAAAAAGTAGGGGCTGTTTAGATAAAGACACAACTAGGTTAGTTTTAGTAAAGAGCTTTTTGTTACGAGAAAGTTATTTGTCCCTAGGCAATCGATAACTAGACAGGTAATCATCATTGCAATTTTATATGAGGGAGAGGCATAAGCTAACATACTTTCTCTACTTGGATCATATGCACTTATGATTGGAACTCTAGCAAGCATCCACAACTACTAAAGATCATTAAGGTAAAACCCAACCATAGCTTTAAAGTATCAAGTCCTGTTTATCCCATACGCAAACAACCTACTTACTCGGGTTTGTGCTTCTGTCACTCACGCCACCCACCATAAGAAAATCATGAACATATTGCAAACCCTACAGAGGGAATCCCTCAAGCTTGCGCGACATGGAGAGCACCATAGGACAGCACCAATAATAAAACATGCAACTCAAACCAATCACGATCATCAAATAACCCATAGGACAAAACGGATATACTCAAACATCATAGGATAGCCATACATCATTGCGAAATAATATATAGTGTTGAGCACCATGTTTAAGTAGAGATTACAGTGGGTAAAAGAGGGGTTACACCACTGCATAGAGGGGGGAAGAGTTGGTGATGATAGCGGTGAAGTTGTTGGTGAAGATTGCGGTGATGATGATGGCCCCCGGTGGCACTCCGACGCCACCGGAAGCGAGGGGGAGAGAGCCCCCCTCCTTATTCTTCTTCCTTGACCTCCTCCCTAGATGGGAGATGGGTTTCCCCTCTGTACCTTGGTCTCCATGGCATGGGAGGGGCGAGAGCCCCTCCGAGATTGGATTTGTCTCTCTGTTTTTGCGTTTTTTGATTCCGCCCTTTCACCGTTTCTTATATTCCCGGAGATGTGTAACTCCGATTGGGCTGAAATTTTAACACGATCTCTATCCAGATATTAGATTTCTTGCGGCAAAAGAAGGGCATTAACTGCCTTACGGGGTGGCCACGAGGGTCAAGGGTGCGCCTGCCCCCCTGGGGCGCGCCCCCCTGCCTCGTGGCCCCCTCGGGCATCGTCTCGTGTTGATTTTTCTTCCCAAAAATCACATATATTCCAAAAAAAATCTCCGTCAGTTTTTATCCCGTTCGGACTCCGTTTGATATGGATATTCTGCGAAACAAAAAATGCAACAAACAGGAACTAGCACTGGGCACTGGATCAATATGTTAGTCCCAAAAATAGTATAAAAAGTTGCCAAAAGTATATGAAAGTTGTAGAATATTGGCATGGAACAATCAAAAATTATAGATACGACGGAGACGTATCATGCAACTTTTTTGTGGCACTGCCGTTTAGGTCATATTGGTGTAAAGTGCATGAAGAAACTCCGTGCTGATGGGCTTTTGGAATCACTTGATTATGAATCACTTGATGCTTGCGAACCATGCCTCATGGGCAAGATGACTAAGACTCCGTTCTCCGGAACAATGGAGCGAGCAACTGACTTATTGGAAATAATACATACTGATGTATGGGGTCCGATGAGTATTGAGGCTCACGGCGGGTATCGTTATTTTCTGACCTTCACAGATGATTTGACCAGATATGGGTATATCTACTTGATGAAACATAAGTCTGAAACATTTGAAAAGTTCAAAGAATTTTAGAGTGAAGTGGAAAATCATCGTAACAAGAAATAAAGTTTCTATGATCTTATCGTGGAGGAGAATATTTGAGTTACGAGTTTGGTCTTCATTTGAAACAATGCGGAATAGTTTCACAACTCACGCCACCTGGAACACCACAGCGTGATGGAGTGTCCGAACGTCGTAATCACACTTTACTAGATATGGTGCGATCTATGATGTCTCTTACTGATCTACCGCTATCGTTTTGGGGTTATGCATTAGAGACAGCTGCATTCACATTAAATAGGGCACCATCTAAATCTGTTTGAGACGACACCGTATGAACTGTGGTTTAGCAAGAAACCTAAGCTGCCGTTTCTTAAAGTTTAGGGTTGTGATGCTTATGTGAAAAAGTTTCATCCTGATACACACAAACCTAAATCGGAAAAGTGTGTCTTTGTAGGATACCCAAAAGAAACTGTTGGGTACACCTTCTATCACAGATCCGAAAGGCAATATCTTTGTTGCTAAAGAGTGGATCCTTTCTAGAGAAGAAGTTTCCCTCGAAAGAAGTGAGTGGGAGGAATGTAGAACTTGATGAGGTAATTGTACCTTCTCCCAAATTGGAAAGTAGTTCATCACAGAAATCAGTTCTAGTGATCTCTTGTAACGCCCCGGACACACCCGCCGGTGGTCGTTACTCCTGGCGGGATATAGACTGGCCCCACAGATCAATACTGGTCTTTTCTGCGCACTTTGTCCTCACTCGTGAGCACCCGGGAGCAACTTCCCGGTCGGTCACCCATCCTAAAACTACTCCAAGCTGAGCACACTTAACTTTGGAGTTCTGTCCGAATGGGCTTCTGGAAAAGAAGAAATTACTTATTGATATGAGTAGTCTATCATCCCTAATAAGCCAGGCTATCACATACACCCACACTCAGAGGAACCGACGTCCTCGTCGGGCCACAGGATCGTTCCCTCTTGGTACATACGTCTGTGCATCCAGTCCGGTACATGTGCCATGTTGGGTGCCACAACGGGTCACAAACATCATGAACAACATGACCCCGCACCTGTCCGCAAACATCCGTGTAACCGCGAGGGTCGGCTCTGATACCAACTTGTAACACCCACGATGCGGCTATATCTCCCACGTGTCGGAGCACGACTTAGAGGCATAGCCACATAGTAGGCATGTCGCAAGAGGGGTAATCTTTACACATCCCATGTACTGAATAAGAAAGGGATAAAGAGTTGGCTTACAATCACCACTTCACACAATACATAAATATAGAATTACATCATCCAGAATACAATCAAGGTCCGACTACGGAACCAAATAAAGAAAGACAACCCCTAATGCTAGATCCCCGATCATCCCGACTGGGCTCCACTACTGATCAACTGGAAATGAAACAACACAACGAATACGATCTTCATCGGGCTCCCACTTGAGCTCGGTTGCGTCATCGACACTGGTATCATCGACACCTGCAACTGTTTGGAAATATCTATGAGCCACGAGGACACATCAATCTCACACCCGCGAGATCAAGACTATTTAAGCTTATGGGTAGGAAAAGGGTAGTGAGGTGGAGTTGCAGCAAGCACTAAGCATATATGGTGGCTAACATATGCAAATAAGAGCGAGAAGAGAAGCAAAGCATGGTCATGAACTAGAAGTGATCAAGAAGTGATCCTGAAACTACTTACGTTCAAGCATAACACCAAAACCGTGTTCACTTCCCGGACTCCGCCGAGAAGAGACCATCACGGCTACACACGCAGTTGATTCATTTTAGTTAAGTTAAGTTTCAAGTTTTCTACAACCGGACATTAACAAATTCCCATCTGCCCATAACCGCGGGCACGACTTTTGAAAGTTCAAAACCCTGCAGGGGTGTCCCAACTTAGCCCATCACAATCTCTCACGATCAACGAAGGATATTCCTTCTCCCAGGAAGACCCGATCAGACTCGGAATCCCGGTTACAAGACATTTTGACAATGGTAAAACAAGACCAGCAAAGCCACCCGATGTGCCGACAATCCCGATAGGAGTCGCATGTATCTCGTTCTCAGGGCAACACCGGATGAGACTAGCTACGAGTAAAACCAAACCTCAAGTTTCCCCGAGGTGGCCCCGCAGGCAGCTCGGTTCGGACCAACACTTAGACAAGCACTGGCCCGGGGGGGCTAAAATAAAGATGACCCTCGGGAGCACGACTCCCAAGGGAAAAGTAGGTGGTGGTGAGGCAAATGGTAAAACCAAGGTTGGGCCTTGCTGGAGGAGTTTTATTCAAAGCGAACTGTCAAGGGGTCCCCATAACACCCAACCGTGTAAGGAACGCAAAATCAAGGAATATAACACCGGTATGACAGAAACTAGGGCGGCAAGAGTGGAACAAAACACCAGGCATAAGGCCGAGCCTTCCACCCTTTACCAAGTATATAGATGCATTAATGTAAATAAGATATAATAATGACATCCCAACAATATCCATGTTCCAACATGGAACAAACTTCAACTTCACCTGCAACTAGCAACCCTATAAGAGGGGCTGAGCAAAGCGGTAACATAGCCAAACAACGGTTTGCTAGGAAAAGTGGGTTAGAGGCTTGGCATGGCAATATGGGGGGCATGATATAGCAAGTGGTAGGTATCGCGGCATAGCAATAGATCGAACAACTAGCAAGCAAAGATAGAAGTGATTTCGAGGGTATGGTCATCTTGCCTGAGATCCCGCAAGGAAGAAGAACGAGTCCGTGAATAAGACCAACAGACGAAGTCGAACGAATCCTCACAAACTCGACGTTATCGAAACTAACCCGAAGAAGCAACACCGGAAAGAAGCAAACAACATAGTAAGCAAACATCACCTAAACATGGCATGATGCACAACCAAGTATGATGCATGTACGGTTTAATGATACATGGCACGGCATGGCAAAGTGCATAAGCAATCCTACAAATTAAGTGGAGCTCAATATGCAACTAGTTGCATATTGACGGAACACCACATTCAAGTTATTTAGTTCGATCTCGTTTATGTACCCAACAATATTAAATGTTGATTAACATGGCAAGAGGTGAAGCAACTGAAAACTACCTATCTAGGCAAGTTTAAATGAGGCCGGAACAACAAACAACAATTCCGGTAAATCCCCATATGCATATTTTAGGTTTGGTACTGTTCTGCCCTAAACACAATTTTAGAGTTGTTAAACATGCAAAGCAAGTACACCAAGTTAAACTAGGCATTTTCCTACCCCATTTACATATAAAGTTTATTTAAAATGGAGCTACCGTCATTTAGTTATGAAACAAATCATTTTAGCATGGCAATATGCAAATAGATGCAAACAGTAGTTAAACATTTTAAACATGCATGAAAGTGGCATATTATGAACCTAGATGAAATTCTAAACATTTTACATATATAATGTTTTTACATATGATGCACGGTTGTTGAGTTTTATTATGCATGGAGTTTAGGGACTATCCTGTAAAACTACAAACTCTGGAATCAAAGGAAAAAAACACAACAGGAAAAAAACACGCATGGGTCGAAACTATGCAAAGTCCCAACAGGAGCAGACGCTGGGCTGCTCACCCAGCGGGCTTGGCCCAAATCTGGAGAGGGAGTGGCCGGCAGGGCGCGCTGGGCCGGCCTGCTTGGTTCGCTCGGGGAAGGGTCAACGCGGTCGCATCGAACAACTCGAGGCAGAGGCGTCGTCCTCCTCTTCTCGACAGGAAGAAGAGCGGCGGCGGCGTGGGACTTGGCGGCCGGGAATGGGACATGGCAGCAGGGCACTGCGGCGCTAAGGACTCCGGCGAGTGGCAGGATGGGGAGGGGTCAACGCGGGACCTCGGTGGCGTTCGAATCCAAGCCCGAGAGGTCTTCGGGTCCTGTTTCCTGCCGGATCGAAGCGGAGGCAGCAGGGTGGCGGTCATGGCGCCAACGCGGGTGATGGCGAGGAGATTCGAAATGACGAAGAGGCTGCGGGGCACCATGAGGACGGGCGCGGGGACCTTGGGACCCGGCATCCATGGCGGAGGAGTTCCAAGGGCGGCGGCGTTGTTCAGTTCCTGTGAGAGAGAGATGTGAGAGGAGGGAGTAGAGGCAGGGAAGGAGAAGGAAAAGAGCAGGGGAGGAGGGGCGACGGGATCGGCCTGCAGGTCACTGGTGGCGCGCTCGGGCTCAAATGCGACGAGGAGGAGGCAAGGAGCAGGGGGGCTCGGGTTGGTGTGGTGGTGAAAGCGAGGAGGGTTTTTTTGGATCAAGGATGAACCCGAGGAGGAAGAGACAGGAGGAGTGGCGGCGGCTTGGGGTGGATGGGACAAGTGCCCTAGGTTTGAGGGTTTGGTCTAAAATTAGACTAGGAGTGGACTATATATATGGAAAAGAGGGGAGTTGGACCATCCGATCGAAATCAGACGGATGAGATAAAATGCTAGGGAAGTCCAAACAAATAATCATAGATGTTTTATGGATGTTTGGGGATGATCCGAATCCAACGGTGACGACTGCCCGGGTCGGGTCCGGGACAGCTTTCGGACGCGCGCGTGAGGAGGGCCGCAGGCTGACGAGAGAGCTTAGGTTGCCTGGCGGTAGGTAGTGGACTGTGTAGACGGTCTAGAGAGGAAAGAGAGGGAAAGCCCGGCAACAGTTTTCGGAGAATGAAAATGTCCGACGTTTGACCGACTATATTGTCGCTATAGTTATTCGTTGGGGCCTCAAATGAACTCCGAATGCGGTAAAACTTGGCAGGCGGCCTACCTACACTATAATAACACCGCACGCCAACTTTCAACCCATTCCGATAAAAATTTCCGGCCACTTATAAAATAATATTTCGGACATGCCGCAGGCGCGTGCAAGTGTGGTTGGGCTCAGAACGGACAACAGACGGAACTGGGGAACCCGGATGGATGCAAGTTTTGAAAACATGATGATGCAATGCACATGATGACATGATGAAATGCAACACGCAAGCAAAATACATGGCAACATCGGCAATAACTGGAAGACACCTGGCGCATCGGACTCGGGGCGTCACAACACTCCACCACTACGAGAGGATCTCGTCCCGAGATCTAGGATGGCACCGGGGAAAATGGAAGATGAAGGGGAAGAGGTAAAACTAAGTTGCTTCTTTGACAAATAAGTGAAACCAAAGAACCTTGCAAGGTTGAACAAATTGAAAGAAAGAATACAACGAAGATGAACGAAGTTGAAAACACTCCGTTAGAAAAGAGGAACAAGGGACATTACTAGAACCTTGAAGGTTGAAAGACATAAGAAAAGGGGTTGCAATGGAGTACATGCAAGCACTCCGGTAGAAACGAGATGTACAAGGAACGATAAGGATCAATTACGACAACAGTCCGGTTAAAACAAGATAGAGAAGGAATAAGAATGATATAATTTGGATAGCACTCCGGATGGAAATGGAATGAATTGAACATGAACTTGACAAGATGAGGGTATGCTTGATGAAATCAACAACACACTGCCTCCGGAACTATTGAAAGAATGGCACAAGGGGTAAGAAAGATTTCAGACAGCACTCCGGTTGAGAAGGGAGGTAAAACTTCATAAGATGAGAGAACTTGAATGAAGGACACGGCACTCCGGTTGAATGGATAAGCAAAAGGAAAGAACATGATCTTTGACAAAATGGGATGATGGATCGAAGTGTGCAACATCATAATGCCTTCGAAACAAAATATAGAATTAACTGAAAGTAACAAAGAAGAAAACAACGTCTTCTACGTCAAATGAATTTGAAAGCATCCTTCCAAGAAGGTTAAAATGGAGTTGTTGGAAAGACCAACAACGAAACGAATAATCTTGTAGTGGGCTTATGTGAAAACATCTTAAAACTGAGGTGAAGTTCTGCCCCCGAAAAATAAAGATTGATCGGGAACAAAGAAGAGATGAAAAACTTGTTCACCGAGATAGGAAAGAGAAGAATGGATCATTGATAAGCACCACAATCGCAACCATCCTTAGGATAGGCTTTAGGTGAAATATAACCCAATATAACTCCAACAAAAGATTGATTGGTTGAAAGGATCTCTTGAACAAAGAGAAAATGATGGATTTAGATATGTCCCTCTAGAAAACTTGTGAATCATGAAACACGAAGGGAAAAATTGTCAAGAGTGACATAACACCACCTCAAAAGATAAGGTAGAACGAATTGCACTTCGGAATGCAATATGAAGAATACTTGAGCTCCTCTGAAAAGAATCTTGATGAATGCTTCGAGAAGGCATTAAATCCTTGATGAGCCATCATGTAAAGCCTCCATGAAGAACTCCGGTAACAAAAGGATGATCAAACAAAAGGAAGGAGAAGTTGAAAACACAAGGTGAAGCCTTGCGATGATTTAGATGGAGCTTCGCGACAAGATAATGCGGAAAATCTTGGAACTCCGGAAAATAAAGATGAACAAATGAAATCAAGAATTTTGATGAACCTCCGGAATAAGAAATTAATCACTTGGATGAAACAAGAATAGGAATTACATTATGCTTATTTGACATACTACTTATTCTCGTAGAAAGGATTAAGATAGATATATTGCAAACTTGAGAAGGTATTCAACGAATCGTCGGTAGGATTTGAAAGAACGAAAGAGTTGATACGATAATGAAGGAAGAGTAATTTTGAACGAACCACCATAAGAATTGGAAATGAACGAAGAAAAGATAAAGAAATACCGGGAAGAATTAGAAACGATTGAAAATACCTGAGGGAATTTAGAGACAAGAGAACGAATAGATCACGAGCTGATTAGAGGATATTTGAATGATGCACCGGTAAGATTTGGAGAACGAGAGCTGAAAGCTGGAATGAATAATTATGAGATGATGGGCTCCGGAGAATCAAACTGAAAAGACTCCTGAATTGCTTCGGATGGGTGAAGAGAATTCTCACAATCGGAAATAATTATGAGAGGATGGCAGAGAATGGAGCAAGATTTAAGAGAAACTCTTCTTCGGTCTTGAAAATCCGAGAATGACGACGAGAAACACCGTCATGAATTGTTTAGACACTCCGGTTGAATCAAAAGCGAAGAGGTTGAACCAACGATGAAAAGAATTTGACAGATCTTGGAGAAATACATATGACTGATGATAATACATTCTTACGTCAAACTTTGAAATGAATTTGAGAATAACTCCGGGAAAATTAGAAGAGTCAGGTAAGATCCTGGGAAAGACATGTGGGTTAGGGCCCACTCAAAAGAAACGCTGTTGAAAAGATTGCTTGAAAGGGAGATTGCACCGGTTGAATTAAATGGCTAGAATGAGATAACAACCTCGAGATATCTTGAATGGATTGATAATGGAAACGTGAACCTTCTGAGACATCTTCAGCACTCCAGAACAAATGAATAACGAGAGGTGAATGATTAAGAGGTGCACCGACATGGAGAAACATTGGACAAATGAAAGGAATAAGCTCAACACCGAAGCTTGAATTGAATCCACCGGAGAAGATAAAAGAAACGAGGAATGATGAACTAGTAGAACATCTTCATGAGAACCACCGGGTAAGAAACATTGACAGGAAAGAATGGAGAGACTTCCCATCAATAATAGTATACTCAATTAAGAGATCTGAGTCCTTGAAGGAAAAGGGTGGGAGGGCGGGAAAACAAAGGCATCTTGGGACGGATGAAATGAGCACCATTGAGAAGAACTGATAATTGACCTTGCGGATGTTGAAAAGATCGGATCCACTTGAAGAGAGACACACCGATTCAGAAGAAATTGGGATGGTAAACTCAAATATCAAGAAGGATTAGTATTCACATAGATATATGAGAATACCGCTTAGGAAAGGTATGGAAACACAATTGACATTGAAGCAACTTGAATACCACAACTGAAAAACAAAACAAAGGATTGGCTTGCAAAATAAGCCGGAACAAACATATGATAGAGATTTCGTCCGAAGTTTTTGTGGTGGGGCCCACACGGGCTCCGTACATCACCATCATGTACAAGGCAGTGCACATGACATACGAAGCGTCCCCGAGTCAGCATAGCCAAGGACTCTTTAAGACACAACGAGACCACTGTAAAACCAACTGTGGATAGGCGGACCACTAGACGTCGAACCCCAATCTCATATCATGGATCTGTCGGAAAGATATCCTAAGAGCTACTTGAATTCCCACTTATAAACTCCCGAAACTTTCCGGTTATGCAATCAAGTGTTGGGGATACAACGGAAGCATAATATCTCACCCAAAACTAGCAAATCCTACATCCAGCTGTATCCATCCTTCAACACATAACCAAGAAACCTTCGATATCATTTACCTCAACCTTCGAAAAGCATCCGTTATACGAGTTATGGCAATACTCCCGAACTCCCGCCCCAGAACTGGGTGGCGTCGAGGTTATCTCACCAACAACTGCATAAAAAAGATTTTCGATGTCGGCGAAACTCAGGTATTCCAGAACTGCAACGATAAAATTGTGACGACAACACCTCAGAGCTCAACTCCCCGGGACACTGCCACAACCCCTAAATGTCAGGAGGCACCAAGAACAATGTTCTCGTCACAAAACCATCGAAACGATTCCAAGATACCCGCGAGATCCTAAAAACAATTGTGAAATTTGAGGAGAGAAGAGTCAAAACTCTATGTCAGGAGGCCTTACCAGAGCGACGAAGGGACTGAGGAGTAAAAAGAATCCTACTCTCCGATATATATAATCCTAAGACTCAAAACATTTTGTTCTAGACTCAACAATGTCAGCGATTCGATCAAGCAGGGGGCTCCTAAGTCGAGGAAGGCTCTGATTACCAACTTGTAACGCCCCGGACACACCCGCCGGTGGTCGTTACTCCTGGAGGGATCTAGACTGGCCCCACAGATCAATACTAGTCTTTTCTGCACACTTTGTCCTCACTCGTGCGCACCCCGGAGCAACTTCCCGGTCGGTCACCCATCCTGGAACTACTCCAAGCTAAGCACGTGTAACTTTGGAGTTCTGTCCGAATGGGCTTCCGGAAAAGAAGGAATTCCTTATTGATATGAGTAGTCTATCATCCCTAATAAGCCATGCTATCACATCTCTACACCAATTAGTGAGGAAGATAATGATGATGATCATGAAAATTCAGATCGGGTTACTACCGAACCTCATAGGACAACCAGAGTATGGTCCACACCAGAGTGGTACGGTAATCCTTTCTGGAAATCATGTTACTAGACCATGATGAACCTACTAATTATGAGGAAGCGATGATGAGCCCGGATTCCGCGAAATGGCTTGAGGCCATGAAATCTGAGATGTGATCCATGTAGGAGAACAAAGAATAGACTTTGATTGACTTGCCCGATGATCGGTGAGTCATTAAGAATAAATGGATATTCAAGAGGAAGACGGACACTGGTAGTAGTGTTACTATCTACAAAGCTCGAATTGTCGCAAATTTTTTTCCGACAAGTTCAAGGTGTTGACTATGATGAGATTTTCTCACTCGTATTGATGCTTAAAAGTCTGTCCGAATCATGTTAGCAGTTGCCGCATTTTATGAAATCTGGCAAATGGATAAACAAAACTACATTCCTTAATGGATTTATTAAATAAGAGTTGTATATGATGCAACCAGAATGTTTTGTCAATCCTAAAGGTGCTAACAAAGTGTGCAAGCTCCAACGATCCATCTATGGACTGGTGCAAGCATCTCGGAGTTGGAATATATACTTTGATAAAGTGATCAAAGCATATGGTTTTATACAGACTTGCGGTGAAGCCTGTATTTACAAGAAAGTGAGTGGGAGCACTACAACATTCCTGATAAGTATATGTAAATGCCATATTGTTGATCAAAAATAATGTAGAATTTTTTGGAAAGCATAAAGGAGTGTTTGAAAGGAGTTTTTCATAGAAAGACCTCGGCGAAGCTACTTACATATTGAGCATCAAGATCTATAGAGATAGATCAAGATGATTGATATATTTTCAATGAGTACATGCCTTGACGAGATTTTGAAGTAGTTCAAAATGGAACAATCAAATAAGGAGTTCTTGCCTATGTTGCAAGGTGTGAAGTTGAGTAAAGACTCAAAACCCGACCACGGCAGAAAATAGAAAGAGAATGAAAAGTCATTCCCTATGGCTCAGTCATAGGTTCTATTAAGTATGTCATGCTATGTACCAGACCTATTGTATACGCTGCCTTGAGTTTGACAAAGGAGTACGATAGTGATCTAGGAGTAGATCACTAGAAAACAGTCAAAATTATCCTTAGAGGACTAAGGAAATATTTCTCGGTTATGGAGGTGATAAAAGAGTTTGTCGTAAAGAGTTACGTCGATGCAAGCTTTTTACATCGATCTAGATGACTCTAAGTCTCGACCTGGATACATATTGAAAGTGGGAGCAATTAGCTAGAGTAGTTCTGTGCAAGGCATTGTAGACATAGAAAATTTGCAAAATACATACGGCTCTGAATGTGGCAGACCCGTTGACTAAATTTCTCTCACAAGCAAAACATGATCACTCTTTGGGTGTTAATCACACATCGATGTGAACTAGATTATTGACTCTAGTAAACCCTTCGGGTATTAGTCACATAGAGATGTGAACTAATCACATAAAGATGTGAACCAGATTGTTGACTCTAGTGCAAGTGGGAGACTGAAGGAAAATAGCCCTAGAGGCAATAATAAATTTGATATTTATATTTCCTTATATCATGATAAATGTTTATTATTCTTGCTAGAATTGTATTAACCAGAAACTTAATACATGTGTGAATACATAGACAAACAAATTGTCACTAGTATGCCTCTACTTGACTAGCTCATTGAATCAATGATGGTTACGTTTCCTAACCATAGACATGAGTTGTCATTTGATTAACATGATCACATCATTAGAGAATGATGTGATTGACTTGACCCATCCGTTAGCTTAGCACGATGATCGTTTAGTTTGTTGCTATTGCTTTCTTCATGACTTATACATGTTCCTATGACTATGAGATTATGCAACTCTCGAATACCAGAGGAACACTTTGTGTGCTACCAAACGTCACAACGTAACTGGGTGATTATAAAGGTGCTCTACAGGTGTCTCCGATAGTACTTGTTGAGTTGGCATAGATCAAGATTAGGATTTGGCACTCCGTTTGTCGGAGAGGTATCTCTGGGCCCTCTCGGTAATGCACATCACTTTACCTTGCAAGCAATGCAACTAATGAGTTAGTTGCGGGATGATGTATTATGGAACGAGTAAAGAGACTTGTCGGTAACAAGATTGAACTAGGTATTGAGATACCGACGATCGAATCTCGGGCAAGTAACATACCGATGACAAAGGGAACAACGTATGTTGTTATGCGGTTTGACCGAAAAAGATCTTCGTAGAATATGTAGGATCCAATATGAGCATCCAGGTTCCGCTATTGGTTATTGACCGGAGACGAGTCTCGGTCATGTCTACATAGTTCTCGAACCCGTAGGGTCCACACGCTTAACGTTCGGTGACGATCGGTAATATGAGTTTATGTGTTTGATGTACCGAAGGTAGTTAGGAGTCCTGGATAACATCATGGACATGACGAGGAGTCTCTAAATGGCCGAGACGTAAAGATCGATATATTGGATGACTATATTCGGACATCAGAAAGGTTCCGAGTGATTCGGGTATTTTCGTAGTACTGGAGTGTTACGGGAATTCACCGGGGAGTATATGGGCCTTATTGGGCTTTAGGGGAAAGAGAGAGGGGAGGCTGCACCCCCAAGGCTTAGTTCGAATTGGACTAGGGGGAGGGGCGGCGCCCCCACCTTCCTTCTCTTCTCTTTTCCCTTTCCTTCCCTCCTACTCCTACTACATGGAAGGGGGGAATCCTACTCCTGATGGGAGTAGGACTCCCCAGGGCGCGCCATAGTAGAGGGCCGACCCTCCCCCTCCTCCACTCCTTTATACACGGGGAGGGGGCACCCCATGGAGACACACAAGTTGATTGTTCCAAACCATGTGCGGTGCCCCCCCTCCACCATAATCCACCTCGATCATATCGTAGCGGTGCTTAGGTGAAGCCCTGCGTCGGTAGCAACATCATAGTCATCACGCCGTCGTGCTGACGGAACTCTCCAGTGAAGCTCTGCTGGATCGGAGTTCGTGGAACGTCATCGAGCTGAACGTGTGCTGAACTCGGAGGTGCCGTATGTTCGGTACTTGGATCAGTCGGATCGTGAAGATGTACGACTACATCAACCGTGTTATCATAACGCTTCCACTTACGGTCTACGAGGGTACGTGGACGACACTCTCCCCTCTCGTTGCTATGCATCAGCATGATCTTGCGTGTGCGTAGGATTTTTTTTGAAATTACTACGTTCCCCAACATTATCTTCATACATAATGTTGGGAGATTTCAGTGAACCAATCCCAACTTTGGACAAAGTTCATCATTCTCTGAAGTCATACACATTCATGTGTTGCTTCGAACAAAGCAATTATCTCAGAATGATTGGTGGACGTTGCCACTAAGGTTTGCTTTGTTGACTTCCAAGAGAAGACCGTACCTCCACGTAAGAAGACAAAATCAGTCAGCGGTCTAGCATCATGGGATCTCATAAATATCCAGCATCGCAATACCCCACCATGGTTCTCTCTTGATTTTTCTGATAGAATAGACCAAGATCTTTGGTGCCCTGAAGATATCTGAAAATATTCTTCACACCAACCCAATGTCTTTTCCTTGGTGATGCGCTATATCTAGCTAGTAAATTAACTGCAAATTCTATGTCAGGTCTAGTGCAGTTTGCTAGATACATTAGTGCATCAATGGCACTGAGATATGGAAACTCTGGTCCCAATATCTCTCCATCATCACCCTTAGGCCTAAGTGGGTCTCTATGTCTATCAAGACATCTGACGACCATAGGTGTTTTTGACGGGTATGCTTTATCCATATTGAACTTTTCCAATATCTTTTGGATATAATCAGACGGATGAACAAGCATTCCTGAAGAAAAATGTTCAAGTTGCAAAACAAGACAAAATTTGGTTTTACCCAAATCTTTCATCTCAAATTCCGTCTATAAATGATTACTTGGCTCATGTATTTCTCGTGTAGTCCCAATGATGTTCAAGCCATCAACACACATGGAAATTATACAAAATCCATCAGTGGATTTCTTGATAAACACATATGGGCAATCATTGTTGTTTGAGTAACCCTTCTTTAGAAGGAACTCACTTAGTCAGTTATACCACTTCTACCTGACTGTCTCAAGCCGTATAATGACTTTAGTAGCTTTACGCAATACATGTTGTGATTAGCTTTCGGATCCGGAATCTTCAGTCCCTCAAAAAATTTCATATAGGTATCCGTCTTAAGTGACCCATATAAATATGTTGTCACCACATCCATCAATTGGATATACAAATTCATTTGCACTGCCAGTGATATCAAATATCGGTACGTGATTCCACTCATCACAGGAGAATATGTTTCATCATAATCGATGCCAGGTCTCTGTGTAAACCCTTGTGCTACAAGCCTCGCTTTGTATCTCACAACCTCATTGTTTTTTTCCTTTTATGAACAACAACCCATTTTCCCCCACGGGGAAAACATTATGAGGAGTGGGTATTACTACAGTAAATACCCCTCTCTTGGCAAGCGAGCAGAAGTCATCCTCTATTGCAACCTTCCAGTTGGACCAGTCTGAGTGTTTCATACACTCTAACATGGACTTAGGTTCACGATCCAATGTCAGGTCATTTGCAATCTTTGAGGCAAAAATATGTCGACAATTGTAGTCTTTCTGTTTAATGATTCTCCTGATTCAACATAGTTGATGGAAATCTCATCAATACCTTCTAACTCATCATGATTTCCCACAACAATAGAGTCAAGGTGTACCGATGCCCCGGCACCAATATTTGTGTGCACAGTGGTACTGGGTTCTAGATGGATAACATCCTTTAGGTGTCTTTCAACACTAGGTTGAATATCAACTCACGGTTGACTTGCATTTACTATTTGAGGGATCCTCACTTCCTGCAGACGCTTCTGAGAAGCCTTGTCCTTTTGTCCACCCCCCCTCTTGGGCGGTTGAGTGGTCTTATGAGATATATCAACTCTCTCTGGAACATTCATAGCGGGAACATGGGATTTAGTGACACCTTTATAATCAGTAAATGCATCTGACAGATTATTTGCTATATTTTGCAAATAATAACCTTCTGAACTTCCAGTTCAGATTCTATCATACATGGATCTAAGGACCGAATGCCTTTGACTTTCTAAATTCCCATAATTCTTTGTGGTTCTTTTCTCCACCTAATGCCGGAAAATTGTCCTCATCAAAGATGCAACCAGCGTACCGGGCTATAAATAGATCCCCTGTAAGAGGTTCCAGGTACTTATAATCGACGGAGAATTGTACCTCACATAGATCCCCATTTTTCTATGTGGACCTATCAATGTACGCTGAGGTGCTGATATCGGTACATACACATCGCAACTGAATCTTCGAAGATAGGAAATACTTGATTGATTTCCAGATACTAACAACGGGGAGGCCGTACGATATGCAGTTGGTCGAATTTGTACCAACTCTATGGCATGCAATACCACATGTCCCCAACAAGATGTTGGAAGATTACAGTTCTGTAGGAGTGATCTTACTATCAACTTGATCCTCATGATTAGTGATTCTACAAGACCATTTTGTGTGTGACATATGGTACAGAATGCTCCACAGTTTTGCCCAAAGCTAGGCAGTAATCATCGAATGCTCATGAACTAAATTCAGGAGCATTATCCATTCTGATAAATTATATCCTATGTTCAGGATGATTTTCCCTCAGTTTAATGATTAGAGCGACCAGCTTTGTAGAAGCATGCTTCCTTATTGATAGTAGACACACATTGGACCATCTTGTTGATGCATCTATGAGCACCATAATATATATATATATATAGTCCTGATAACGGTTGAATTGGACCACATATATCTCCTTGAATGCGTTCAAGAAAATTAAGTGGTTCATTCTTAATCTTCAGATATGAAGGTCTTGTGATTAATTTCCCAGTTGCACATGTAGTGCATACGAAATTCGAGGATTTGGGGAAATTAACAACCGTTATGTCGTGTCAAGTTGAACCATCAATACTTTTTCTCATCATCCCCACACCAAGATGATCCAGGAGATCATGCCATATCTTGAACTTGTCAAGATTTTGAAAAATTATTTTGTATGCCAAATGTTGCTCTGGCTTGATGTATGTGTAATACAGTCCAGAAGATAGAGCAGGCAGTCTCTCAAGGGTTTCCTTGCTGGATTGCTTCTGCTGAGTTATGAGCAGGCTTTCAACCGCATTGTCTTCATGAGTTTCAATGTGGTAGAATGCGGATATCCTTAAAACTCAACAGGGTATGAGTTGAATTTGGATACAATAAAGCCTCTTGGATTTCAAGTTTTGTACCATTCCAGAGTGTAAATGTGGCTTGACCAGAACCAACAATTGCCATGTCATGACCACCAACTTTTATAACACTTCACTTACTCTTTTTTAGACTTCGTAAGTATTTAACTTCCCGTAGAATTGTCTTAGAGGCACGACTGTCCGCTAAACAAATTTCCTCCTCCATTGGACTGTTTCTTGAAATTCTCTATAGAGTAAAAGAATAAAATTCATTATTCATCCAATCTCATATAGAACTAACACATACATTACATACTATGTATGTCTGCTACATATTATAATACATTATGTTTAAGGACATAATTATTAGAATAGAATATGTTTGAGGACATAATTATTTTACAACACACAATATAATTAAGGACATATCAAATACATATGATATTATTGGAAGATCAAAGCATATCTCCATATATGTCATTAGTAGAAGTGAAATCCACCAACATGTCATCAACAGTAAGTGGTGGTCTTCCTTTTGCTGAGCCTGATCTTGGTTCTTCATGTTGTCGTGAACTTCGTTCTGATGAACGCCTTGAGAACTTTCACTCATTGGACCAGTGAAGTGAGCTTCATACTAGTTCCCTTGATCCTCCTTGCCCTTGCCAATTGATTGCTGATACATCGTCCCCAAATGCTTAGAAGTTGTACACTTCCTTGCATGATGAGTAGTACAACCACATCTGTAGCAAGCTTGAGAGTCGCTACCCTTATAATTTTTCTTAAAATGATTCTTGCCCTTTTAAACTCCATTGCTATTCTAATTCTCATTGCGTCTCCACTTTCCTTCAAACTTCCTATGGTTCCTTATGGGACCACAGACTTTTGAGAATTCTAAGAATTGAAATGTGCTTCAGGCAACGGTAGTGTTCCCGTTGGATGGGACATATTATTCTTATCGAGAATTTCACTGTGCATTTCCGCCTGAAGAAGTGCATATATCAACTCATAATGCTTCTTGTTTTTCTGCTAACGATGTTGTTCAGTAAGAATCTGTTGGGGAACGTAGCATGCAATTTCAAAAAAAAATCCTACGCTCACGCAAGATCTATCTAGGAGATGCATAGCAACGAGAGGGGGAGAGTGTGTCAACTACCCTCGTAGACCGAAAGCGGAAGCGTTTGACAACGCAGTTGATGTAGTTGAACTTCTTCTCATTCCGACCGATCAAGCACCGAACGTATGGCACCTCCGAGTTCTGCACACGTTTAGCTCGATTACGTCCCTCGAACTATTGATCCAGCAAAGTGTCGAGGGAGAGTTTCGTCAGCACAGTGGTGTGGTAACTGTGATGGTGAAGTGATACATGCAGGGCTTCGCCTAAGCACTACGGCAATATGACTGGAGGCGTAAACAGTGGAGGGGGCGCCGCACACGGCTAGGAATCAATGTTCGGTGTTCTAGCGTTGCCCCCCCACATATATGTAGGTGGGAGAGGGAGAGGGGCTGCAAGGGGTGCCCCAAGTAGGAGTAATCCTACTTGGGTGCCTCCTCCAAGTCGGCCTCCCCCCTTCCATATCCATCGGACGGGGAAGGAAAGAGAGGGAGGAGGGGAAGGGAAGGGGGAGGCCGAATCCTCCCCTTTCCTTCTCCCTTCCCTTCCTTTCCTTCTCCTCCTATTCAGCCTATAGGGGGCGCATTGATACGTCTCCAACGTATCTATAATTTTTGATTGCTCCATGCTATTATATTATCTATTTTGGATGTTAATGGGCTTTATTTTACACTTTCATATCATTTTTGGGACTAACCTACTAATCGGAGGCCCAACCCAAATTGCTGTTTTTTGCCTATTTTAGGGTTTCGAAGAAAAGGAATATCAAACGGAGTCCAAACGGAATGAAACCTTCGGGAACATGATTTTCTCAACGAACGTGATCCAGGAGACTTGGAGTGAGCGTCAAGAAACAACGGAGGAAGCCACGATGCAGGGGGACGCGCCTACCCCCTGGGCACGCCCTCCACCCTCGTGGCCCCTCTGTTGCTCCACCGACGTACTTCTTCCTCCTATATATATCCACATACCCCCCAAACATCCAGGAGCACCACGAAAACCTAATTCCACCGCCGCAACCTTCTGTACCCGAGAGATCCCATCTTGGGGCCTTTTCCGGAGCTCCGCCGGAGGGGCATCGATCACGGAGGGCCTCTACATCAACTCCATTGCCTCTCCGGTGATGTGTGAGTAGTTTACTTCAGACCTTCGGGTTCATAGTTATTAGCTAGATGGCTTCTTCTCTCTCTTTGGATCTCAATACAAAGTTCTCCTCGATCTTCTTGGAGATCTATTCGATGTAATCTTGTTTTGCGGTGTGTTTGTCGAGATCCGATGAATTGTGGGTTTATGATCCAGATTATCTATGAACAATATTTGATTCTCCTCTGAATTCTTTTATGTATGATTGGTTTATCTTTGCAAGTCTCTTCGAATTACCAGTTTGGTTTGGCCTACTAGATTGATCTTTCTTGCAATGGGAGAAGTGCTTAGCTTTGGGTTCAATCTTCCCAGTGACAGAAAGGGAACCGACACGTATTGTATTGTTGCCATAGAGGATAAAAAGATGGGGTTTATATCATATTGCATGAGTTTATCCCTCTACATCATGTCATCTTACTTAAAGCATTACTCTGTTCTTATGAACTTAATACTCTAGATGCATGTTGGATAGCGCTCAATGTGTGGAGTAATAGTAGTAGATGCAGGATCGTTTCGGTCTACTTGTCGCGGACGTGATGCCTATATACATGATCATACCTAGATATTCTCATAACTATGCTCAATTCTATCAATTGCTCGACAGTAATTCGTTTACCCACCGTAATACTTATGCTCTTGAGAGAAGCCACTAGTGAAACATATGGCCCCCGGGTCTATCTTCTATCATATTAATCTTCCAATACTTAGTTGTTTCTATTGCCGTTTATTTTACTTTGCATCTTTATTTGTATTTATCATAAAAATACCGAAAATATTATCATATCATATCTATCAGATCTCACTCTCGTAAGTGACCGTGAAGGGATTGACAACCCCTTTATCGTGTTGGTTGCGAGGTTCTTATTTGTTTGTGTAGGTGCGTGGGACTTGAGCATGATCTCTTATTGGATTGATACCTTGGTTCTCAAAAACTAAGGGAAATACTTATGCTACTTTACTGCGTCACCCTTTCCTCTTCAAGGGAAAACCAATGCAGTGCTCAAGAGGTAGCAAGAAGGATTTCTGGCGCCGTTGCCAGGGAGATTCGCGCCAAGTCAAGTCAAGCACAAGCCAAGACATACCAAGTACCCATCACAAACTCTTATCCCTCGCATTACATTATTTGCCATTTGCCTCTCGTTTTCCTCTCCCCCACTTCACCCTTGCCGTTTTATTCGCCCTCTTTCCCTCTCTTTTCCCCTCTCTTTTTTCGTTCGCCTCTTTTCCCCTTGCTTTGTCGTTATGGCTAGCCCTTTATCTCCCGAGAATGAAGTTCTTAATTTTAAACAATGGGAGGGAGAAAATCTAAAAGATGCTTGGTACAGAATTTGCAATGCGCAAAATAGATCTACTAGGAAGCAATCTACTTCCGTTCTTCTTCGCAATTTTTATGTAGGCATCACTCCTTGGAATAGATATATTCTTGATACCATTACCGGAGGGAATTTCTTGGGTAGTGACGTCTACTACACAACCTTCTTCTTGTAGACGTTGTTGGGCCTCCAAGTGCAGAGGTTTGTAGGACAGTAGCAAATTTCCCTCAAGTGGATGACCTAAGGTTTATCAATCCGTAGGAGGCGTAGGATGAAGATGGTCTCTCTCAAACAACCCTGCAACCAAATAATAAAGAGTCTCTTGTGTCCCCAACACACCCAATACAATGGTAAATTGTATAGGTGCACTAGTTCGGCGAAGAGATGGTGATACAAGTGCAATATGGATAGTAGACAATAGGTTTTTGTAATCTGAAAATATAAAAACAGCAAGGTAACTAATGATAAAAGTGAGCACAAACGGTATTGCAATGCTAGGAAACAAGGCCTAGGGTTCATACTTTCACTAGTGCAAGTCCTCTCAACAATAATAACATAATTGGATCATATAACTATCCCTCAACATGCAACAAAGAGTCACTCCAAAGTCACTAATAGCGGAGAACAAACAAAGAGATTATGGTAGGGTACGAAACCACCTCAAAGTTATCCTTTCTAATCGATCTATTCAAGAGTCCGTAGTAAAATAACATGAAGCTATTCTTTCTGTTTGATCTATCATAGAGTTCGTACTAGAATAACACCTTAAGACGCAAATCAACCAAAACCCTAATGTCACCTAGATACTCCAATGTCACCTCAAGTATCCGTGGGTATGATTATACGATATGCATCACACAATCTTAGATTCATCTATTCAAACCAACACAAAGTACTTCAAAGAGTGCCCCAAAATTTCTACCGGAGAGTCAAGACGAAAACGTGTGCCATCCCCTATGCATAGGTTCATGGGCGGAACCCGCAAGTTGATCACCAAAACATACATCAAGTGGATCAATAGAATACCCCATTTTCACCGCGGGTATCCCACGCAATACATACATCAAGTGTTCTCAAATCCTTAAAGACTCAATCCGATAAAATAACTTCAAAGGGAAAACTCAATCCATTACAAGAGAGTAGAGGGGGAGAAACATCACAAGATCCAACTATAATAGCAAAGCTCGCGATACATCAAGATCGTAACACCTCAAGAACATGAGAGGGAGAGAGAGAGATCAAACACATAGCTACTGGTACATACCCTCAGCCCCGAGGGAGAACTACTCCCTCCTTGTCATGGAGAGTGAGGGAGTCCTGGATTAGGGGGTCTTCGGACAGCCGGACTATATCCTTTGGCCGGACTGTTGGACTATGAAGATACAAGATTGAAGACTTCGTCCCGTGTCCGGATGGGACTCTACTTGGCGTGGAAGGCAAGCTAGGCAATACGGATATGTATATCTCCTCCTTTGTAACTGACCTTGTGTAACCCTAGCCCCCTCCAGTGTCTATATAAATCGGAGGGTTTTAGTCCGTAGGACAACATACAATCATACCTTAGGCTAGCTTCTAGGGTTTAGCCTCTCTGATCTCGTGGTAGATCAACTCTTGTACTACTCATATTATCAAGAACAATCAAGCAGGACGTAGGGTATTACCTCCATCAAGAGGGCCCGAACCTGGGTAAACATCGTGTCCCCTGCCTCCTGTTACCATCCGCCTTAGACGCACAGTTCGGGACCCCCTACCCGAGATCCGTCGGTTTTGACACCGACATTGGTGCTTTCATTGAGAGTTCCACTGTGTCGTCACCATAAGGCTCGATGGCTCCTTCGATCATCGGTAACGATGCGGTCCAGGGTGAGGTCTTCCTCCCCGGACATATCTTTGTATTCGGTGGCTTCGCACTGCGGGCCAATTCGCTTGGCCATCTGGAGCAGATCGAGAGCTACGCCCCTGGCCATCAGGTCAGATTTGGAAACTTGAACTACATGGCC
This sequence comes from Triticum urartu, assembly GCF_003073215.2. Classification (NCBI taxonomy): domain Eukaryota; kingdom Viridiplantae; phylum Streptophyta; class Magnoliopsida; order Poales; family Poaceae; genus Triticum; species Triticum urartu. The sequence goes on from NC_053024.1 coordinate 518,404,527, forward strand.
GACATCCGTGGAGACTTGATCTTCGACGGATTCGAGCCCATGTCGGACGCGCCGCACAGTCGCGACGAGCATGACATAACTCTGCCGTCGGACAATGTTCGGGAGATCGCATCCACAAGTACTCCAGCCATCAATCCGGAGCAAGTCGCGCCATCCGAGAGCGGAGAGATGGACCCCGCCATGGAGGCCACACTCTCAGTGGCGATAGAGCCAAATACTGACTTCGCCCCTTACGAGAGCCGTGTCGCCGAACCACTGGATTCATCTCCGGCCACGGACTCCGAGCCGCTCACATCCGTACCCGTCGAATCCGACCGGGCGCCGATCATGGAGTTCACCTCCGCGGATATCTTTCAGCACTCGCCCTTCGGAGATGTGCTAAATTCATTAAGGTCTCTCTCCCTGTCAGGAGAACCTTGGCCAAACTATGTCCGGCTAGAATGGGATGCGGACGACGAAGAAATTCGCTGCCCACCCACCACCCACTTAGTAGCCACTGTCGACGACTTAACGGACATGCTCGACTTCGACTCCGAAGAGTTTGACGGTATGAACGACGAAGCCGGAGACGAACAGGAACCACCGCCCTTAGGGCGCTGGACCGCCACCTCATCATATGATATATACATGGTGGACACCCCCAAAGAAGGCAATGTCGACAAGACAGCGGAGGATGACCCCTCCAGGAAGCAACCCAAGCGCCGACGTCAGCGGCGCCGCTCTAAGTCCCGCCACAGCAAGAGCAGTGATACCGGCACAGGAGATAATAACACTCCGGATAGTGCTAAAGACAACAACAATCCCCTCCAGCACAATGTAGAGCCGGAGGACGAACAAGCTAGCCCTCCAAAGCGGGCAACAGATGGAGAACCGAAGGAGGACAATTACATGCCTCTCTCCGAAGACGAGGCGAGCCTCGATGACGACGAGTTTATCGTGCCTGAGGACCCCGTCGAGCAAGATCACTTCAAGCGCCGGCTTATGGCCACGGCAAATAGCCTGAAGAAAAAGCAACAACAGCTTCAAGTTGATCAAGACTTGCTAGCAGACAGGTGGACCGAAGTCCTTGCGGCCGAGGAGCATGAACTCGAGCGCCCGTCCAAGAGTTACCCAAAACGCAGGTTGCTACCTCACCTCGAGGAGGAAGCATTGAAACCTCATTCACCAGTGTACAATGCGGCTGACCGGCTATTACACGGCCGAGCCAGAGAGGCGTTTCAGCCTAAAGTTCAGACCGCACCTCGTCGCCACTCTGTCAAAAATACTAAGGCCCGGGGCAACACAGAGGACCTGCGAGACATCTTGGACAGTAAGGCAAAAATCGCAAGGTCAATATACGAGACACGGGCACGCGCGCCAACACGGGACGATGATCGTCGCGTCGGATACACCAAGAGTAAATCCGGCCGGGCTGAATACAGCAAACAAGACTCATACGAACTGTGTCGGGATATAGCCCGGCACAGAGGTGCCGCACACCCCCTATGCTTCACTGATGAAGTTATGAATCATGAATTCCCGGAGGGTTTCAAACCCGTAAACATCGAATCATACGATGGCACAACAGATCCCGCGGTATGGATTGAGGATTTCCTCCTTCACATCCACATGGCTCGCGGTGATGATCTACATGCCATCAAGTACCTCCCACTAAAACTCAAAGGACCATCTTGGCATTGGCTGAATAGCTTGCCAGCAGATTCCGTCGGCAGTTGGGAGGATCTGGAAGACGCATTTCTTGAAAACTTCCAGGGCACTTATGTGCGGCCACCGGATGCTGACGACTTGAGCCACATAACCCAGCAGCCAGGGGAATCGGCCAGACAATTCTGGACATGGTTCCTCACTAAGAAAAATCAAATTGTAGACTGCCCAGATGCAGAGGCCCTAGCGGCATTCAAGCATAACATCCGCGACGAGTGGCTCGCCCGCCACCTCGGCCAGGAGAAGCCAAAATCTATGGCAGCCCTCACGACACTCATGACCCGCTTTTGCGCGGGTGAGGACAGCTGGCTGGCTCGCAGCAACAACACATCGAGGAATCCGGATACCTCGGATACCAAAGATGTTAACGGTAGGCAGCGTCATAATAGACCAAAGCGCCGCAATAACGGCGATAACACCGAAGATATGGCAGTCAATGCCGGATTCAGAGGCTCTAGATCCAGTCAGCGGAAAAAGCCATTTAAAAGAAATACTCCAGCTCCGTCCAGTCTGGATCGCATACTGGATCGCTCGTGTCAACTCCACGGCACCCTCGAAAAGCCAGCCAATCACACCAACAGAGAATGTTGGGTGTTCAAGCAGGCCGGCAAGTTAAATGCTGAAAACAAGGACAAGGGGCTGCATAGCGATGACGAGGAGGAGCCCCGGCCGCCGAACACTGGAGGACAAAAGGGGTTTCCCCTACAAGTGAAGACGGTGAGCATGATATACGCAACCCACATTCCCAAGAGGGAGCGGAAGCGTGCACTAAGGGACATCAACGCGATGGAGCCTGCCGCCCCAAAGTTCAACCCGTGGTCTGCTTGCCCGATCACCTTCAATCGTAGGGACCACCCCACTAGCATTCATCATGGCGGATCCGCCGCACTGGTCCTAGACCCCATCATTGATGGATTTCACCTCACTCTAGTCCTTATGGACGGCGGCAGTAGCCTAAACCTGCTTTATCACGATACAGTGCAAAAAATGGGTATCGATCCCTCGAGGATCAAACCTAGCAAAACCACCTTTAAAGGCATCATCCCAGGTGTAGAGGCCCATTGCACAGGCTCAATCACACTAGAAGTGGTCTTCGGATCACCGGACAACTTCCGAAGCGAAGAGTTAATCTTCGACATCGTCCCGTTTCATAGTGGCTATCATGCACTGCTCGGACGAACAGCATTTGCAAAATTCAATGTAGTGCCGCATTACGCATACCTCAAGCTCAAGATGCCAGGACCTCGCGGGGTCATAACAGTAAATGGAAACACAGAACGCTCGCTCTGCACGGAAGAGCACACTGCAGCCCATGCAGCAGAAGTACAAAGCAGCATGTTCAGGCAGACCACTCATTCGGCGTCACAGCCCCCGGACACCTTCAAGCGAGTCCGGAACAAGCTGCAATAGGATCGCCTGGCACAATCAGAGCTCTCCTAGCAGTTCGGCCCCCGTCCCAGTCCTAGTGAAGCGACGAAATCCGTGCCACGCGTACATAATTACGCATTGAAAATACCATGGACATAGGCGGGGGCACGATCAGGATATGCCCCGCATTGTGGCTTAACTGCACTAGGGGTTGTATACCTTTGTCATTCCTTCTCTCTTTCAGGGCCTAACTCTCTGGAAGCCCTTTCCGGCAGTACGATTGCCGGATAAATTCCGGAAGCAACAACCAAGGCGGCAAGAAGCTAAGATGAACACGGGAACCGCCAAGTGCTCTCTAGTAATAATTGATATACCCGCTTTTCACTATTTATGCGTAGCTTGCCCTGGGATAGGACATTTCAAATTGTCCTACTTTATGCTTATTGCACTACTTGTACCAGTACGCTTCGACGTATTATTCAAATAACAATGCATATCATTAATCTGTCATTGCATTATTTAAGTTTTTCTCTTTCTCTTATATGTCCACTTACGACAATCCGCACCCGCACGTTCGGGTACGGTCAGTTCGCCGGGGGTTCTCATTTACCCCATAATACGGTGCAAGAATTCCGAACACTTTCGACAGTGCGGCACCCCGAACTTATAGCATTATATGCATCAGCTCCGAATCATGTATTTGGTCAAATGTTGGGTTGCCCGGCTCCCATGCTTTGGTACCTTATGTTCCGCTATATCGGCTAAGGTAGCGGTGGGAGAACTACTGTGATTGTGGCCCGGTTCTTCCGGACGAGCACCTTAGTAGAGAAAGCCAAAAACTGACTGTCATGATATGGCGAGAGACTGGTCGCTGTTCGAGAGGTCTCAAGTCCTTAAAGGCTTTTTCCGCCTTGGGCGAGGAGTCGGCCTTGTCTGGCTTAGGCGTGTATAGCGCCCCAAATTCGGCCCTCCGGATATCAGGGGCTTCGCCAAAATTTAAAATCATAGACTTCTATGGCTAAGTGAGAGTGATAAAGCATTATAGTCCGATTGCCTGGTTCGTTGCGCTGAACACCTCCCTTAGAGGACCCAAAATTGGGGTAAAGAGTGTTCAGGTTTATCCCGAACACCCTGGTACTAGTTACATGGGGGCAGAAGCCGACGACTGGCCAACTCTCAGATTTTATAAACGGCCGCACAGAAGGTAATATTTTAAATTAAGAAAGCGTCGCACAGCGCAAATGAACTCGTTTCATATTACAGGATCACATGAGCATGTTCATTCAAAAATTACATCCTTAGCACACTCGTCTGCCACTAGGCGGGAACCCTCCAGGACACCCTCATAATAATTCTCGGGGCGGCGATGCTCCTTGCCCTTCGGCGGCCCCTCCTTCACCAGCTTCACGGCGTCCAGCTTCGCCCAGTGCACCTGCGCTCGGGCAAAAGCCATGCGTGCACCCTCGATGCAGATGGACCGCTTGATGACTTCAAGCCGCGGACAGGCTTCCACAAGCCGCCTTACCAGGACGAAGTAGCTGCCAGACAGGGGCTTGCCAGGCCACATCCGGACTATAAGGCCCCTCATGGCCTTTTCGGCCGCCTTGTGAAGCTCGACCAACTGCTTCAGCTGGTTGCTCAAGGGCACGGGGTGTTCGGTCCCAGTATACTTAGACCAGAACAACTTCTCCGTTGAGCTCCCCTCCACAGCTCGGTAAAACTCCGCGGCATCCAGTACACTGCGGGGAAGATCTGCAAACGCTGCTGGAGAGCTCCGAACTCGGGTAAGAAAAAGGAAAGTCTCCTTCACGTGCTTGCTTTGCATAATGAATGCCTTACCCACTGCTATCTTCTTCACCGCGTCAATCTCCTGGAGGGCCTTGTGGGCTTCAGCCTTGGCGCTCCAGACGCTTTCAAGCGCCTGCGTGAGCTCGGACTCTCGCGTCTTAGAGTCCAGCTCCAAGGACTCGTGCTTTTTGGCGAGAGCCTCGAGCTCTTGCTGCACCTCGCCTACTCGGGCTTCTTGCTTCTCCCGTTCAATGCGTTCTTTGGCCGCTTTGTCTTCAGCCTCGGACAACGCCTTCCTCAGGGTCGGCACCTCGGTCGTGGCCCGTGACAAATCCATGATCATCCTATTACTTTACACCCAAACTTATTTTTAACTACATAGACAGGGGTATTTCTTACCCTTGCTCTCTTCGAGCTGCCTCTTGGTAAGGCTGAGCTCGTCCTTGGACCGCTTCAGGTCCTGCTTCAGCGCAGCGACCTCCGCAGTACGTGCGGCAGCGGCCAGCAGTGAAGCCTGCACATACACATAGACAGACTCTACTTAGACTCCTGAGTTATCATTTGATCCTCTATCCGGCTTTTCTTCGCGAACGCCGAACAGAGCATCAGGGGATACTATCTATGCGGTATATTTTCTTATACTTTGATTGCTCACCTCAAAGCTTGTTAGAAGGCTGGCACAGGCTTCGGTCAGTCTGTTTTTGGCGGACTAAACCTTCTCGACCATCGCACTCATGATAGTGCGGTGCTCTTCTTCGATGGAAGCGCTGCGAAGCGCTTCCAGCAGGTTGTGCGATGCCTCTGGTTGGACAGAGGATACCGACACTGATGGTTGGCCCCCCTTGATGGGGGACCGCCTACCGGAGTCCGGAACCATCAAGGGTTCCGGCACAGTGTCCTGCTGGGGCCCGAACTCGAAGCCCGTAGGAGCCTCGCTCCCTTGGTACCCAGGGTCCGGGAAGTCGCCGTGAGGCACCCCCAGGACCACCTCCCCTTGGCTCGGTGCCTGTTTAGACAACACCTCGGTGTTGTCCGTAGGGCGAGGGGTGGAAGCGGTCAGAAGAGAACCGCTGTTCACATCCGACGAGTCCAAAGAGCCGCTCGACGAGGGTACATCGAGATGAGCTCGGGACGGACTGCACAATCATGTTCGGCATGAGGAAAGGCAGTACAATAAAACATATCATGAAGTACTATGGTGTCCGGACACTTACGACTTCGCCAGGGGCTTGTCACTGGGTAGCCACTCATCGCCGCTGTCGGCGGCCGTCGTGGCATAGTCCGGAAGGAGGGTCCTTCCCTTCTTGGACCCTTCGGCCTCCCTGGATGGGTCGGCCTTCCTTTTCTTGTCTCCCCCGGCTGGGGGGGAGAACTTTTCTCCTCCTCCTCCTTTCCATGGGAGGAGTGCGTGTCGGAGTCATTGTCCGATGACTCCGATACAACCTTGCGCCAGATACACTTTCGGGTCCCCGCGGCCTTCTTCTTTGTCTTTTTCGGCACCTTGTAGGGTGCCGGAGTCAGCATCTTCGTCAGAAGAGTGTCTGCAGAATCTTCGGGCAGCGGGGCTGGGCTATCGAGCTGCTCCGCCGTCTCTATCCAGTCCTGTTAATGACATGGAAGTTTAGATCCTGCACACAACTAAACCGGGGCTAATAAATACCCTGAGAAATATAAAAAGCTTACTGGATTGGCGCGGCGCTTTGCGCTGAGTCTGCGGTCCTCGTTGAGGGGGGAGGGATCTCGGCGCTCTTGAACAGCACCCTCCAGACATCCTCGTGTGTCGTGTCATAGAGCTCTCACAGCGTCTGGTGCTTGGCCGAGTCGAACTCCCACAAAACGAATGCCCGCCGTTGACACGGAAGGATCCGGCGGAAGAGCATAACCTGGACCACGTTAACGAGCTTGATTTTCTTGCTCGTCATGTTCTGGATGCAGGTCTGGAGTCCGTTCAACTCTACCGGAGAGCCCCAGGACAGACCCTTCTTTTTCCAGGAGGTGAGCCTCATGGGGAATCCAGATCAAAATTTGGGGGCCGCCACCCTGTTGGAGTCGCGCGGCTCGGTGATGTAGGACCACCCCGATTGCCGCCCCTTTATGGTATCCACATAGGTGCCCTCGAGCCAGGTGACATTAGGCATCTTGCCCACCATGGTGCCTCCGCACTCTGCTTGCTAGCCGCTCACCACCTTCGGTTTGACATTGAAGGTTTTCAGCCATAGGCCGAAGTGGGGCCTGATGCGGAGGAAGGCCTCGCACACGACGATCAATGCCGAGATGTTGAGGATGAAGTTGGGGGCTAGATCATGAAAATCCAGCCCATAATAGAACATGAGCCCGTGGACAGACAGGTGGAGGGGAAATCCCAGTCCGCAGACGAAATGGGTAAGAAAAACTACCCTCTCATGGGGTTCAGGCGTTGGGAAGATCTGCCCCACATCGGGCAGCCAGTGCGCGATATCCGTGGCCAGATATCCAGCTTCCCGTAATTTTTTGACGTTCTCCTCCGTGATGGAGGAGACCATCCTCTTGCCTCCTGCTCCCGACATGATTGGAGTGGTTTGAGAAGAAGAACGCGAGCTTGGGCGCTAGAGCTCGAGTGTGCGGGAATGGGTAAGCGATGAAGAAGAAGGCGTGGGTGAAAAAAGTAAATCCTTATCCCTTTATAAGGGCGGAAGAGGCGATGTGTCTCCCCACTTGCCTGGTAAAACCGCTTATTCCCCAGGCGCCGTAATTTGTGGCGCGGTTGGGTTACCCACGTCCGTATTGATGAGAATCCCGTGATAAAGGGAACATGATCTCTGCTTTGACAAGACGTGTCAAGAAAACCGCCTCGCGATATGTGTGGAGCTGGTTGACAAAAGCGGTTCGAATAATAAGTGGGCCATGTCATAATGTCATGCTGTCGAAACATGTCAGCAGATTAGATTTGTCGAAATATTATTCTCTCTACGGTGGTATGTGGAACTTATTTTGCAGGGCCGGACACTATCATTGTATTCAAAACTCTTCCATGATGTATGCGGAGGAGGAACCCGCCTTGCAATGTCGAACACAACACTGCGCGCCGGACTCATCGTCATTGAAGCCTGGTTCAGGGGCTACTGAGGGAGTCCTGGATTAGGGGGTCTCCGGACAGCCGGACTATATCCTTTGGCCGGACTGTTAGACTATGAAGATACAAGATTGAAGACTTCGCCCCGTGTCCGGATGGGACTCTACTTGGTGTGGAAGGCAAGCTAGGCAATACGGATATGTAACCGACCTTGTGTAACCCTAGCCCCCTCCGGTGTCTATATAAACCGGAGGGTTTTAGTCCGTAGGACAACATACAATCATACCATAGGCTAGCTTATAGGGTTTAGCCTCTCTGATCTCGTGGTAGATCAACTCTTGTACTACTCATATTATCAAGAACAATCAAGCAGGACATAGGGTATTACCTCCATCAAGAGGGCCCGAACCTGGGTAAACATCGTGTCCCCTGCCTCCTGTTACCAACCGCCTTAGATGCACAGTTCGGGACCCCCTACCCGAGATCCGCCGATTTTGACACCGACAGAGAGCGCCGGGATGATGAAGGTGGCCGCCGAAGAGGGATTCCCCCTCCGGCAGGGTGCCGGAACGGGTCTAGATTGGTTTTCGGTGGCTACAGAGGCTACTGGCGGCAGAACTCCCGATCTATTGTGCTCCCTGATGTTTTTAGGGTATATGGGTATATATAGGAGGAAGAAGTATGTCGGTGGATCTCCGGGCTGTCCACGAGGCAGGGGGGCATGCCCAGGGGGGTGGGCGCGCCCCCACTCTCGTGGGCAGCCCGGGACTCTCCTGGTCCATCTCCGATACTCTGTGGGCTTCTTCTGGTCCAAAAATAAGTTCCGTGAAGTTTCAGGTCAATTGGACTCCGTTTGATTTTCCTCTTCTGTGATACTCTAAAACAAGGAAAAAACAGAAACTGGCACTGGGCTCTGGGTTAATAGGTTAGTCCCAAAAATAATATAAAAGTGCATAATAAAGCCCATAAACATCCAAAACAGATAATATAATAGCATGGAACAATCAAAAATTATAGATACGTTGGAGACGTATCAGCATCCCCAAGCTTAATTCCTACTCGTCCTCGAGTAGGTAAATGATAAAGACAGAATTTTTGATGTGGAATGCTACCTAACATATTTATCCATGTAATTCTCTTTATTGTGGAAAGAATATTTAGATCCATAAGATTCAAGACAAAAATTTAATATTGACATAAAAATAATAATACTTCAAGCATACTAACCAAGCAATTATGTCTTCTCAAAATAACTTGGCCAAAGGAAGCTATCTCTACAAAATCATATAGTATGGCTATGCTCCATCTTCACCACACACTGTATTTAAACATGCACAACCCCGATGACAAGCCAAGCAATTGTTTCGTACTTTCGATGTTCTCAAATCGTTTCAATCTTCACGCAATACATGAGCGTGAGCCATGGATATAGCACTATAGGTGGAACAGAATGGTGGTTGTGGAGAAGACAAAACGGAGAAGATAGTCTCACATCAACTAGGCGTATCAACGGGCTATGGAGATGCCCATCAATAGATATCAATGTGAGTGAGTAGGGATTGCCATGCAACGGATGCACTAGAGCTATAAGTGTATGAAATCTCAAAAAGAAACTAAGTGGGTGTGCATCCAACTTGCTTGCTCACGAAGACCTAGGGCACTTGAGGAAGCCCATTGTTGGAATATACAAGCCAAGTTCTATAATGAAAAATTCCCACTAGTATATGAAAGTGATATCATAGGAGAATCTCTATCATGAAGATCATGGTGCTACTTTGAAGCACAAGTGTGGAAAAAAGGATAGTAGCATTGTCCCTTTTATTTATTTATTTTTATTTATTTATTTGGCCCCTTCTTTATTTGGCCTTTCTTTTTTATTTGGCCTTTCTCTTTTTTTGGCCCCCTTTTTTTGGGGACAATGCTCTATTAATGATGATCATCACACTTCTATTTATTTACAACTCAAAGATTACAACTCGATACTAGAACAAAGTATGACTCTATATGAATGCCTTCAGCGGTGTACCGGGATCTGCAATTACTCATGAGTGACATGTATGAAAGAATTATGAACGGTGGCTTTGCCACAAATACAATGTCAACTACATGATCATGTAAAGCAATATGACAATGATAGAGCGTGTCATAATAAACGGAATGGTGGAAAGTTGCATGGCAATATATCTCGGAATGGCTATGGAAATGCCATAATAGGTAGGTATGGTGGCTATTTTGAGGAAGGTATATGGTGGGTTTATGATACCGGCGAAAGGTGCGCGGTATTAGAGAGGCTAGCAATGGTGGAAGGGTGAGAGTGCGTATAATCCATGGACTCAACATTAGTCATAAAGAACTCACATACTTATTGAAAAAAACTAGTAGTTATCGAAACAAAGTACTACATGCATGCTCCTAGGGGATAGATTGGTAGGAAAAGACCATCTCTCTTCCCCGACCGCCACTCATAAGGAAGACAATCAATAAATAAATCATGCTTCGGCTTCGTCACATAACGGTTCACCATACATGCATGCTACGAGAATCACAAACTTTAACACAGGTATTTCTCAAATTCACAACTACTCAACTAGCATGACTCTAATATCACCATCTCCATATCTCAAAACAATTATCAAGTATCAAACTTCTCTTAGTATTCAACGCACTTATATGAAAGCTTTTATTATACCCATCTTGGATGCCCATCATATTAGGACTAGTTTCATAACCAAAGCAAACTACCATGCTGTTCTAAAGACTCTCAAAATAATATTAGTGAAGCATGAGAGTTCATCTATTTCTTCAAAATAAAACTACCATCGTGCTCTAAAAAGATATAAGTGAAGCACTAGAGCAAATGACAAACTACTCCAAAAGATATAATTGAAGATCAATGAGTAGTTGAATAATTATGCAACTATGTGAAGACTCTCTAACATTTAAGAATTTCAGATATTGGTATTTTATTCAAACAGCAATCAAAACAAAATAAAATAAAATGACGCTCCAAGCAAAACACATATCATGTGGCGAATAAAAATATAGCTCCAAGTAAAGTTACCGATGAACGAAGACGAAAGAGGGGATGCCTTCCGGGGCATCCCCAAGCTTAGGCTCTTGGTTGTCCTTGAATATTACCTTGGGCATCCCCAATCTTAGGCTCTTGCCACTCCTTATTCCATAGTCCATCGAATCTTTACCCAAAACTTGAAAACTTCACAACACAAAACTTAACAGGAAACTCGTAAGCTTCGTTAATATAAGAAAATAAATCACCACTTAGGTACTGTAATGAACTCATTATTCATTTATATTGGTGTTAAACCTACTGTATTCCAACTTCTCTATGGTTTATAAACTCTTTTACTAGCCATAGATTCATCAAAATAAGCAAACAACACATGAAAAACAGAATCTGTCAAAAAAAGAACAGTCTGTAGTAATCTATAACTAACGCAAACTTCTGGAACCCCAAAAATTATAAAATAAATTTCTGGACCTGAGGAATTTGTCTATTAATCGACTTCAAAAAGAATTAATTAAGTAGCACTCTCCAATAAAAAATGGAATCTAATCTCGTGAGCGCTAAAGTTTCTGTTTTTTACAGCAAGATCAAAAAGACTTTCCCCAAGTCTTCCCAACGGTTCTACTTGGCACAAACACTAATTAAAACATAAAAAACCCAATCATAACAGAGGATATATGATTAATTTATTACTAAACAGGAACAAAAGGCAATGAGCTTAAATAAAATTGGGTTGCCTCCCAACAAGCGCTATCGTTTAACGCCCCTAGCTAGGCATGATGATTTCAATGATGCTTACATAAAAGATAAGAATTGAAACATAAAGAGAGCATAATGAAGAATATGACTAGCACATTTAAGTCTAACCCACTTCCTATGCATAGGGATTTTGTGAGCAAACAATTTATGGGAACAATAATCAACTAGCATAGGAAGGCAAAACAAGTATAACTTCAAGATTTTCAACACATAGAGAGGAAACTTGATATTATTGCAATTACTACAAGCATATACTCCTCCCTCATAATAAATTTCAGTAGCATCATGAATGAATTCAACAATATATCTATCACATAAAGCATTATTTTCATGATGCATAAGCATAGAATTTTTATTACTCTCCACATAAGCAAATTTCTTCTCATGAATAGTAGTGGGAGCAAACTCAACAAAATAACTATCATGTGAGGCATAATGTAACATCCCAAAATTCTAAATTTTGGAATGTTATAATAAATAGATAGATTTGATTGATTGTCCGAAAGTGAGTGAATTCGAAACGTTTTTGAAAGTTAAATGAGAGGGAGTAAAAGGACTTTCCCAAACTTTCATTTTGCATTTATGATCTTTGTGAATTCAAATTCTTTTCAAATACAAAACCCTAGAGAGAAGATGACATGACTTCTTCCATTTAAATTAAATGAAAGGGGTATTTGAAAATATTTGAATTTCATTTGGAAATATTTCAATTCATAAACTTCATGCAACTCAATGATTTTCATGAGAGAAGATAAAATGACTTCTTCAAATTATATGAAATATGAGTTGGGAGTTTCAAAGAATTAAATTCAAAGTTCTTTTGAATTTATTTTCAATTTGGAGTTATTTGGGTTTTAATCAAATTATTTTTCTCCAAAAATAAAATATATAGAAATTAGGGTAAAATGATTCCCTACAATAGAAAATTGGAGAAAAATTAATTTGAAATCATTTTGGTATTTTTAAAATGATTTTTGTTGGATTTTAATAGATCAGTAGGACTCTTTGATTTATCTGATTTTGTGTGGATTTTATTTGATGTTATAAAAATGTTCATGTCGTAGAAAATCTTTTTCTGAAAAAATTTGATATATTATATGCCTATATAATATTTTTTTTGTTATTTTGTTTTTATTATTTTAGTTCTCTGAAAAAAAATTTAAAAAAAAAGGTTTCCCTCGCCGACTGGGCCGGCCCCAGGCCCAGCCAACCGCCCGGCCCACCCCTGCGTCGTCCCCGACAGGACAGGAGCCCTGCCTCCCGCACGCCATCGCTGATGCGTACACCGCCAGGACCCGCCGCCGTTGCCCCCTCCCGCAGCTCCACGCCTCCCTCCCCTCCTTAAATAGCGGAGCCTTGGGCCCCGACGCCGCGCCCTCGACCCCGCTCCTCCCTCGCCATCGCCCGCACTGCGCCGCACGCCGCCATTGCCGCACCGCAGCCCCACCGCCTCTCGCCTCGCGCCGCCACCGCACCTCCGCACGTTGCCGCGCTGCTGACGCCGCCGCCGCCGCTGCAAGCTCCGCCGCCTCGCAGTGCCGCCGCCGCTGCCGCATCACTTCGCCGGAGCTGCCGCGACACTCGCCGAAGTTAACCGCCACCGCCTCCGATTTATTTTCCTCAAACCGTATAACCAATAAAACCCGACCCGGTTTTCTCTTCGGTTTTTTTCTTTTATACGGTTTATTGTTTTAGGTTAAGTTAACCAGAGATCGTTCGTCCGTTAGTTCTCTGTAGTGAACGATTTCGTTCTGTAGGGCTCTGTAGCGAACGTTCGCTATTTAGATCTTTTCTTTTTTCTTTTTATTTTTTTCGGCCAGGGACCTATTCGTGATAATTTTCTTCACAGATTAGTCCTTGTACTTCAATCTATCACTACTTTTTACTCGTTAGTCCAAATCCAACGAAACCAATGCCCACGTCTTCGTTAAGATCTCTTCTATCCAGATAAACAACTTAGACATGTTTTTGAAAAGTTTAAAATTTAAATTAGATCAGATTTGAATTCAAACTTTGTTTGATCATAACTTGAGTTTCGTAGCTCCGTTTGAGTTGATTCTTTTTGCAAATCGAAGCTCTTGACCTAAACATTCTAATAAGGCCAAATTCACATAATTTTGGTACTGTTAGAAATTGTTTTATGTTGCAAGAGTTATTTGCTTGGTTTTGAAGTTTTCTGAATCGTCTTCTTCGTTCTTTCTGATCTTTTGAGTGATTGCTTATGTGTGGTTACTATTGTTTGCTTACGATAGATTGACCGGAGTGTGATGAGTAGAACTATCAAGAGTTTTGAGTGTGAATCATCTTCATCAACATTGCAGGCAAGTTCACACTTTGATCATATCCCCCTTCATACCCAGTTTTTATGCATTAGTTTCACCCTCAAACATTGCATGAGTAGGAGTGATAACATGTGGGTATTGGGAAGTAGTTGGTGAGGTAGGAACCTATTACCTGTTTATTTTCAAACCCTTGGGAGTTACTATTACGTTATGCTTATATTTCCATGCTATGATCGTAGACGTGGATTGGGTTTGAGAGTATTACATGACAGATGTGAGAGATTATTGTTAACTAAGGTTTAACTTAAGGTGGCTACTTTAATACACATCTGGGTGGATTGGTTGGGGCACCCTGGGGATATACCAGTGGACTTGCCCGGACACCTGGGGATATACCAGTGTTGTCCTAGGAGATCCCGGGGTTACCGTGTGATCCTCCTATGGTTCGCCACCCAGGCTCAAAGGGATCATAAGATTATTCATGCTAGAAACTTCCGTGTGCAGCCACAAGCTATTATGGGCTCTAGCATAGTTGATTAAGTCGTGTGAACACTTACAGTGGTAGACTAGCAGATGTAGGGGTTGTAGGTGGTACGGTCTACCCATCGTAAGGTGCAAACGCTTCTGAAAGACTATGTCTCGATCATCCGTTTCTCAAACACCATGTAGTGCGAGAAATCCAACGGAGGAGATCGAGTCTTGTGGGGAAAAGTGCGCAAACCTCTGCAGGGTGTATAAACTAATCATGATTAGCCGTGTCCCCGGTTATGGACATCTTGAGTATCTAGTTCTTGGATTATCCTGTTGATCTCATCACGTTACTTTAAACGAATATTGTTGGGAGTTAATGATTAATTTTAATTGGGAATGAGAATGCTGTCAACCATTCTCAATGTTCAACAACCACCATGATAGTTAAATAAAAATTTATTCCTTTGCAGTAGGGAAAAATTGGCTTTTCGCAAAAACTAAACCATAGAGCTTTTCCACCAGCCAAATATGCATGTAGTGATAGCCATTATTCATCATTATCCTCTGGTGTGAATTTGCCAGTACATACAATGTACTGACCCTTTGTGGCTGCAACGTCTCATGTTGCAGGATTATCTTACAACGAGTAAGTGATACGTTAGGGTTACGATTTCTACACTCAACTTTGCCGTTGGTGTTGATGGGAATCCACAACCTTGTTACTTCCGCTATTTGGATTGAGGTAATAGTATCTACGTTACTTTATACATGTGATTTACCTCTGTTATAAATCCTCGAGTACTGTGTGTGTCAGCATACCGATCCAGGGATGACACTTAAGCACAGAGACTTGATCCATTCGGGTCAGGTCGCTACAAGATGGTATCAGAGCACATGTTGACTGTAGGACGTGACCCTAGAAACTGGCAAGCCCATAGCAAAGATTTTTCTCTACAACTTTCCCTTTCAAAAAGATCTTTTACCTCTCTTATCTTCTGAGCTTATTCAAAAAAATTCCCTTTAGTGAGACCATACCCCTTTCCCCTTTTGACCACACAAAGATTCGACTGATGAGACCACTCCAAGAAGTACAAGATATTGGACAACTAAGACCATTTCGGAATGAAGAGGATTTTACTATGCATCTGAATAATGGAAACTACAACGGTTGAAGACTCCGAAGACTAGGAGAATTGAAGGCTCTGAAGAATTCCCAGATTTGTATGACCTAGGAAGGCTGCCCTTATGGAACTTGGCAGACTATGGAAGCTGTCAATACCCGAGATCAAGGTGTATTGGAGAAAGACTGAAACAAGGAGCATGAGAACTCGAAGTTTTGTCAAGGAAAACCCTCAGGCAGGAGATATCAACTATGGAGAGATAGCTCATGGAAATGACAAGAGCAGAAACACGGTTATCCATGATGTCATCACCCGCTTATGCTATTTGTCACCGTGCTGAGTTAAGGATGCTTTCTTCAGAATGGATTTGATGGAAGAAGGCTGATGGAGCACCTATTAGTAAGATGAAGTTTTAACCTTAGCCGGTGTATCACCAGGATCTAGAGTAGTACATCAAGAAGTTTAAGGTGGAGCTCCATGAAGCCGTATTAGACAAGGAAGCAATTCGTGGAGAACTCAGGAACCAAAAGCTGAAAGTAGCCAAGCTGGAGGAGTTACAACCTCGAGATACCGGAGATTTGTCAGGAACTTAAGGATAGTATGACCATGGTTCATGCCAAGGATGTTGAAACCTAGAAGTTTGAAATACAACTCCAGAATATTAAAGGATGTCACGAGATATTTCACGTCAACAGAGATGATCTGGCAAAAGAACTTGAGAAGACAAGCATGATCGGAAGAAGCCATTGGAGGCATGAACAAGGCTTGAAGAGTTTGGAGACGTTGAAGATTTATTGACCTTTAGAAGACCAAACCCCTGTTATATACCTACGTTAGATGCGACGTTTGTGAGCTGTCATTTGTTTGATGTTTTCCCGACGGCCACAAATAAAATCTGTATTTTCAAAACTTTTGTTTGTATTGTGTGCATCCCTCTCTATCTCTCTTATCTCCCCCCAAACCCATGGACCCAATAGAGGATGAATTAAGATGATCTTGTATTTTCTGGACCGATGAGTCAGTTGGAGACGGACCGATGGATTCAGAACATGGAGGATCATATGAAGAATAACCTTATAGTTGGAAATGATATGACCCAGCATGCTCTTTAGTGCTTTGAAAGAGGTGCTGCTACTTGGTGGAGGATGTACCAAACCATGGATGGATGGCAAGGAGTAACCACTTGGAGAGAATTTAAGTTGACTTTGCAAAGATCTCACCTTGTGTCCTAGAAGTTGAAGCCTTATGGAAAGGATATGAGGAAGCCTTGTGCATGCAAGATTTGTGGAGAAATCAGACACACCCATAAAGAACACAAGGATGAATGCCCTAATCGTGAAGGAAGTCACCCAGTTAAAGAATGCCCAACTAGGCAGATTACTTGTTTCTTGTGTGAAGGGACTACCCACTATCCTGCTCAGTGTCACATATACCCCATGGTACAACGAACCATCCAACAGAAGAAAGAAGAAATGAAAGGAGCCCTTATGGAAATTTTGGAAGAACCCATGATGAAGGAAGATGTGGAGGACACACCTAAAGAGGACTCGAGTAAACCCTGCACTAAGTCTTTCTATTCATGTGGAGAAGAAGGACACATCTCCCAAAATTGTTTGAATAGGGATCTAGTAGAATTCCCGACAGAGGAAGTAGCATATGACCCACAGGAAATAGAAGCCATGATTGGCATGGAAAGGTCTAGGAAGAGAAGCAGATTGGATTCCAGGAAGGACTTGAGTCATATCACCTGTTACAGGTGCAAGGAATCAGGGCACTACCTCAACAGTTGCCCAAAAAGGAAACCTCGATACTTGTCAGAAGTAATATGTTTTAGTTGTAATGGAGCAGGGAACTTGGCCAGAGAATGCCCCAAGGAGAAGGAAACTTGTGCTAGATAGTTGAGTTTGCAACAAAAGAAATGGAGCAGTAGAAGTGAGAACATTTTATTTTGTATCAAGGTGTTGAGTTGAGACATGTAATGGAAGAGCGAGAGATTATAATCATTGGAGAATAAAATAAAGTTAGCATCGTTGGTACTGATGGGGATTTTATGAGTTGTTACTCTATGAAGAAGGATTTTGACCATTTTTGAGGATAAGAGAAATATGGTCTATGGAAGATTTGTGCATTTTAAGGGTGGTAGTACCCTATAAGAACCCTTGACTCTTGGAAAAGATAAGGATACTCCACTGAGTGGATTTTGGACAAAATGAATATGAGTTTTGTCTTGATATGTGTGATACCCAAGAGTGTGTGGGATGAAGTTGGAGACGTCAGTTGTTTGGACCAAATGTGATCAAGGAGTCAGAAGAGAATGTTAAGTTGATTCAAGATAGACTGAAGGTAGCTTGGTCTAGATAGAAGAGTTACGCAGACTTAAAAACGCAAGGAGGTAGTCTATGAAATTGGAGACAGAGCATGTCTTCATGTGTTCCCCCTGTGAGGAGTTAAATGATTTGGAGTTAAGGGAAAGTTATCCCCGAGATTTGTAGGACCGTACCGAGTTTTGGAGCGTATGGGAGAAGTGGCCAACAAGTTGGAGTCACCCAAAGGACTGTCAGGAGTTCATGAAGTGTTTCATGTTTCTCAGTTGAAGAGTGCCATGCAGAGATGGCCAATATTTCCCTGTAAGGATGCTTGACCCTGGAAAGGATAATGATGTTCCACGAAGTGGAATATGGACTCCATAAGTATAAGTTTATATCTCGGTATGAGGGATATCCCACGAGGATGAAGAGATAAATTACTATTGGATATAAAGGAGGTATGATGTCGAAAATATGGATCAATGGAAACTCCATGATGAGTCTGAGTAATCATGTCCTAGATTGGTGCCAATAGAAGGAAGGAAGACAATACAATTGGATGGATTTAAGAATACTAGGAAGTTGGAAGTTGGAACAATGATCAGTTGCCCGATGATAAGTTCAAGGACTACAAGTGATGAGATGGGCCATAACCCACATGCCCCAGGACCTGCCAAGAAGCAAGCACATTCTTGCTGAAGGAAAAACCCTGGAGGAAGATACGACGTTTATCGACAGACGATTTTATAGGAGTTACGCAAAACCTGAGAGTTGTGAAGGAACGATAGATGGTTGTTGGCTTGCAGAATCTATGGATTTATCCGAACTTGGTTCGTCGACAAGAGAAATTTTGCAATGCTTGTGAGGATGACCGAGTGTTAGAATGCAAGATTCGCTAAACCGTATACAAGGTAATGATTTGGGTGCGGGATGGATTGATCACCATACCGACTTACTCTTATTATTCGCCTTGCTATATGGGATGGTAAATCTGAGTGACTTACCTATAGTAGAGAGACGGCGATATTAAACCTTGTTTAAGCCTTAGAATGGTATAAGTATTTTTCCCTTGTACAAGGCAGCTTTTGCCAACCGTAGGATATACGGTGAGATTCAACCCAGACCCGTTTCCTGCAGGAGAAACCCTAAATTGTTGACCACCATGAGATATCAATAGTTGTTTAGTTTTGGCGCCAGACCCGTCAGCTAAGAAGACCCAGTCTCGGAATAACCTTACCAAGATGAAAAGACAGAAGAATTGAGGAAAAGGTTATGCCACTACCGGAAGAGCTCAGAGAAGGAATTTTCTCGAGGATCTGAGAAGACCGACACTGTCAAGAATAAGGATGGAGTATATGAGTTTTGATGGAACAGTAACCATGCTTCTAAGGGTGGTAGCACCCCAGACCCCTATGATCGACGGATTTTGAGAAGACCCCAAACCCTAACCTATTTCTTTCTAGCCTCTCCGAATCTCGAGGACGAGATTCCTTTTGAGGGTGGTAGGTTTGTAACATCCCAAAATTCTAAATTTTGGAATGTTATAATAAATAGATAGATTTGATTTATTGTTTCAGCTGGCGAAAGGGGGATGTGCTGCAAGGCGATTAAGTTGGGTAACGCCAGGGTTTTCCCAGTCACGACGTTGTAAAACGACGGCCAGTGAATTGTAATACGACTCACTATAGGGCGAATTCAAATTCTTTTCAAATACAAAACCCTAGAGAGAAGTCATGACTTCTTCCATTTAAATTAAATGAAAGGGGTATTTGAAAATATTTGAATTTCATTTGGAAATATTTCGATTCATAAACTTCATGCAACTCAATGATTTTCATGAGAGAAGATAAAATGACTTCTTCAAATTATATGAAATATGATTTGGGAGTTTCAAAGAATTAAATTCAAAGTTCTTTTGAATTTATTTTCAATTTGGAGTTATTTGGATTTTAATCAAATTATTTTTCTCCAAAAATAAAATATATAGAAATTAGGGTAAAATGATTCCCTATAATAGAAAATTGGAGAAAAATTAATTTGGAATCATTTTGGTATTTTTAAAATGATTTTTGTTGGATTTTAATAGACCAGTAGGACTCTTTGATTTATCTGATTTTGTGTGGATTTTATTTGGCATATTAGAAATGTCCAAGTTGTGGAAAATCTTTTTCTGAAAATTTTGATATATTATATGCCTATATAATATTTTTTGTTATTTTGTTTTTATTATTTTAGTTCTCCGAAAAAAAGAATTTACTAAAAAAAAGGTTTCCCTCGCCGACTGGGCCGGCCCCAGGCCCACCCAACCGCGTCGGCCCACCCCTGCGTCGTCCCCGACAGGACAGGAGCCCTGCTCCCGCACGCCATCGCTGATGCCGTACACCGCCAGGACACCGCCGCCGTTGCCCCCTCCCGCAAGCTCCACGCCTCGCCTCCCCTCCCTTAAATAGCGGAGCCTTGGGCCCCGACGCCGCGCCCTCGACCCCGCTCCTCCCCGCATCGCCGCACTGCGCCGCCACGCCGCCATTGCCGCACCGCAGCCCCGCCGCCTCTCGCCTCGCGCCGCCACTGCACCTCCGCCCGTTGCCGCGCTGCTGACGCCGTTGCCGCCGCTGCAAGCTCCGCCGCCTCGCAGTGCCGCCGCCGCTGCCGCATCACTTCGCCGGAGCCGCCGCGACACTCGCCGAAGTTAACCGCCGCCGCCTCCGGTTTATTTTCCTCGAACCGGTATAACCAATAAAACCCGACCCGGTTTTCTCTTTGGTTTTTTTCTTTTATACGGTTTATTGTTTTAGGTTAAGTTAACCAGAGATCGTTCGTCCGTTAGTTCTCTGTAGTGAACGATTTCGTTCTGTAGGGCTCTGTAGCGAACGTTCGCTATTTAGATCTTTTCTTTTTTCTTTTTATTTTTTTCGGCCAGGGACCTATTCGTGATAATTTTCTTCACAGATTAGTCCTTGTACTTCAATCTTTCACTACTTTTTACTCGTTAGTCCAAATCCAACGAAACCAACGCCCACGTCTTCGCTATGATCTCTTCTATCCAGATAAACAACTTAAACATGTTTTTGAAAAGTTTAAAATTTAAATTAGATCAGATTTGAATTCAAACTTCGTTTGATCATAACTTGAGTTTCGTAGCTCCATTTGAGTTGATTCTTTTTGCAAATCGAAGCTCTTGACCTAAACATTCTAATAAGGCCAAATTCACATAATTTTGGTACTGTTAGAAATTGTTTTATGTTGCAAGAGTTATTTGCTTGGTTTTGAAGTTTTCTGAATCGTCTTCTTCGTTCTTTCTGATCTTTTGAGTGATTGCTTATGTGTGGTTACTATTGTTTGCTTACGATAGATTGACCGGAGTGTGACGAGTAGAACTATCAAGAGTTTTGAGTGTGAATCATCTTCATCAATGTTGCAGGCAAGTTCACACTTTGATCATATCCCCCTTCATACCCAGTTTTTATGCATTAGTTTCACCCTCAAACATTGCATGAGTAGGAGTGATAACATGTGGGTATTGGGAAGTAGTTGGTGAGGTAGGAACCTATTACCTGTTTATTTTCAAACCCTTGGGATTTACTATTAAGTTATGCTTATATTTCCATGCTATGCTCGTAGACGTGGATTGGGTTTGAGAGTATTTCATGACAGATGTGAGAGATTATTGTTAACTAAGGTTTAACTTAAGGTGGCTACTTTAATACACATCTGGGTGGATTGGTTGGGGCACCCTGGGGATATACCAGTGGACTTGCCCGGACACCTGGGGATATACCAGTGTTGTCCTAGGAGATCCCGGGTTTACCATGTGATCCTCCTATGGTTCGCCACCCAGGCTCAAAGGGATCATAAGATTATTCATGCTAGAAACTTCCGTGAGCAGCCACAAGCTATTATGGGCTCTAGCATAGTTGATTAAGTCATGTGAACTCTTACAGTGGTAGACTAGCAGATGTAGGGGTTGTAGGTGGTATGGTCTACCCATCGTAAGGTGCAAACGCTTCTGAAAGACTATGTCTCGATCATCCGTTTCTCAAACACCATGTAGTGTGATAAATCCAACGGAGGAGATCAAGTCTTGTGGGGAAAAGTGCGCAAACCTCTGCAGAGTGTATAAACTAATCATGATTAGCCGTGTCCCCGGTTATGGACGTCTTGAGTATCTAGTTCTTGGATTATCCTGTTGATCTCATCACGTTACTTTAAACGAATATTGTTGGGAGTTAATGATTACTTTTAATTGGGAATGAGAATGCTGTCAACCATTCTCAATGTTCAACAACCACCATGATAGTTAAATAAAAATTTATTCCTTTGCAGTAGGGAAAAATTGGCTTTTCGCAAAAACTAAACCATAGAGCTTTTCCACCAGCCAAATATGCATGTAGTGATAGCCATTATTCATCATTATCCTCTGGTGTGAATTTGCCAGTACATTCAATGTACTGACCCTTTGTGGCTGCAACGTCTCATGTTGCAGGATTATCTTACAACGAGTAAGTGATACGTTAGGGTTACGATTTCTACACTCAACTTTGCCGTTGGTGTTGATGGGAATCCACAACCTTGTTACTTCCGCTATTTGGATTGAGGTAATAGTATCTACGTTACTTTATACATGTGATTTACCTCTGTTATAAATCCTCGAGTACTGTGTGTGTCAGCATACCGATCCAGGGATGACAATTAAGCACAGAGACTTGATCCATTCGGGTGAGGTCGCTACACATAATTCAATTGAAAACTAAAATCATGATGACAAGTTTCATGGATATCATTATTCTTTATAGCATACAAGTCATCACAATAATCATCATAGATAGCAACTTTGTTCTCATAAACAATTGGAACCTCTTCCGAAATAGTGGATTCATCACAAAATAAGGTCATGACCTCTCCAAATCCACTTTCATCAATATAATCATCATAAATAGGAGGCTTTGTTTCATCATAATAAATTTGCTCATAAAAACTTGGGGGACAAAAAATATCATCTTCATCAAACATAGCTTCCCCAAGCTTGTGGCTTTGCATATCATTAGCATCATGGATATTCAAGGAATTCATACTAACAACATTGCAATCATGCTCATCATTCAAATATTTAGTGCCAAGCATTCTAATGCATTCTTCTTCTAGCACTTGAGCACAATTATCGGAATCCTTATTTTCATGATAGATATTAAAAAGATGAAGCATATGAGGTACCCTTAATTCCATTTTTTAATTTTCTTTTATAAACTAAACTAGTGATAAAACAAGAAACAAAAAGATTCAATTGCAAGATCTAAATATATACCTTCAAGCGCTAATCTCCCCGGTAACGGCGCCAGAAAAGAGCTTGATGTCTACTACACAACCTTCTTCTTGTAGACATTGTTGGGCCTCCAAGTGCAGAGGTTTGTAGGACAGTAGCAAATTTCCCTCAAGTGGATGACCTAAGGTTTATCAATCCGTAGGAGGCATAGGATGAAGATGGTCTCTCTCAAACAACCCTGCAACCAAATAACAAAGAGTCTCTTGTCTCCCCAACACACCCAATACAATGATAAATTGCATAGGTGCACTAGTTCGGCGAAGAGATGGTGATACAAGTGCAATATGGATAGTAGATAATAGTTTTTGTAATCTGAAAATATAAAAACAGCAAGGTAAGTAATGATAAAAGTGAGCATAAACGGTATTGCAATGCTAGGAAACAAGGCCTAGGGTTCATACTTTCACTAGTGCAAGTCCTCTCAACAATAATAACATAATTGGATCATATAACTATCCCTCAACATGCAACAAAGAGTCACTCCAAAGTCACTAATAGCGGAGAACAAACGAAGAGATTATGGTAGGGTACGAAACCACCTCAAAGTTATCCTTTCTAATCGATCTATTCAAGAGTCCGTAGTAAAATAACATGAAGCTATTCTTTCCGTTTGATCTATCATAGAGTTTGTACTTGAATAACACCTTAAGACGCAAATCAACCAAAACCCTAATGTCACCTAGATACTCCAATGTCACCTCAAGTATCCATGGGTATGATTATACGATATGCATCACACAATCTTAGATTCATCTATTCAAACCAACACAAAGTACTTCAAAGAGTTCCCCAAAGTTTCTACCAGAGAGTCAAGACGAAAACGTGTGCCAACCCTTATGCATAGGTTCATGGGTGGAACCCGCAAGTTGATCACCAAAACATACATCAAGTGGATCAATAGAATACCCCATTGTCACCACGGGTATCCCACGCAAGACATACATCAAGTGTTCTCAAATCCTTAAAGATTCATTCCGATAAGATAACTTCAAAGGGAAAACTCAATCCATTACAAGAGAGTAGAGGGGGAGAAACATCATAAGATCCAACTATAATAGCAAAGCTCGTGATACATCAAGATCGTAACACCTCAAGAACACGAGAGAGAGAGAGAGAGATCAAACACATAGCTACTGGTACATACCCTCAGCCCCGAGGGAGAACTACTCCCTCATCATCATGGAGAGCGCCGGGATGATGAAGATGGCCACCGGAGAGGGATTCCCCCTCCGGCAGGGTGCCGGAACGGGTCTAGATTGGTTTTCGATGGCTACGGAGGCTTCTGGCAGTGGAACTCCTGATCTATTGTGCTCCCCGATGTTTTTAGGGTATATGGGTATATATAGGAGGAAGAAGTACGTCGGTGGATCTCCGGCTGTCCACGAGGCAGGGGGCGCGCCCAGGGGGTGGGTATGCCCCCCACCGTCGTGGGCAGCCCGAGACTCTCCTAGTCCATCTCCGATACTCCGTGGGCTTCTTCTGGTCCAAAAATAAGTTCCATGAAGTTTCATGTCAATTGGACTTCGTTTGATTTTCCTTTTCTGCGATACTCTAAAACAAGGAAAAAACAGAAACTGGCACTAGGCTCTGGGTTAATAGGTTAGTCCCAAAAATAATATAAAAGTGCATAATAAAGCCCATAAACATCCAAAACAGATAATATAATAGCATGGAACAATCAAAATTCATAGATACGTTGGAGACGTATCAGGTAGCCATACTTTTGATTCTTATAATGCTATGATAGATCTGTTTGGCCCACCACCTCTTTTGGTTAATGGAACCATTTTAACTTTGGAAGATGTGATGCAACGGCTTGAAATTATTGAAAATAAAGTTTCCACCATAGAATTAATTGAAAATTTGGATAGAAAGATCCATAACCAAATTACCCAATACGGATCTAAGGTAGGAGTTGCTCTTAAAAGTTTTAAAGAAAAGGGACCTATGGTTAATGAAAAGATAGATCAAGATTCCACTAGAATCGATAAAATTGAGGATATTATTACCAACCTTGGGTCTGCCTTTTCTTCTGTGAATAATACTCCTCCTAATGCCAAGATTTCCAAATTAATGTATGTTCCTAAAATAAGGGTGAAACTTCTAGTAAGGAAAATGCAGATCTCAAATCCATAAGTGTTCACCCCAATTTTCTCACTATCCTTAAGGAACCTTTTGCTACAAATGATTTTATTGATTTAGTACCTAGGAGTTTGATATTAATAAAAATAAATAAACCCCTAAGGGTTATAGGTGTCTTATTGAATAATTACCTACCAAAGATGGCAATACCTAGATCTGTCTTCGCTTTTATGCCTAGCTAGGGGCATTAAACGATAGCGCTTGTTGGGAGGCAACCCAATTTTATTTTTATTCCTTGATTTTTGATCCTGTTTAGTAATAAATAATTTATATAGCCTCTGTTTCGGTTGTGTTTTTTGTGTTTAATTAGTGTTTGTGCCAAGTAGAACCGTTGGGAAGACTTGGGGAAAGTCTTTTTGATCTTGCTGTAAAAAATAGAAACTTTAACGCTCACGAGAATTGCTGCCATTTTTATTTGTAAAGTGATATTTAGTTAATTCTTTTGTAAGATTATTAATAGATAAATTCCTCACGTACATAAATTTATTTTAGAATTTTTGGGGTTCCAGAAGTTTGCGTTAGCTATAGATTACTACAGACTGTTCTGTTTTTGACAGATTCTGTTTTTTGTGTGTTGTTTGCATATTTTGATGAATCTATGGCTAGTAAAAGAGTTTATAAACCACAGAGAAGTTGGAATACAGTAGTTTTAACACCAATATAAATCAATAATGAGTTCATTACAGTACCTTGAAGTGGTGTTTTGTTTTCTTTCGCTAACGGAGCTCACGAGATTTTCTATTTAAGTTTTGTGTTGTGAAGTTTTCAAGTTTTGGAAAAGATTTGATGGATTATGGAACAAGGAGTGGCAAGAGCCTAAGCTTGGGGATTCCCGTGGCACCCCAAGGTAAAATTCAAGGACACCAAAAATCCTAAGATTGGGGATGCCCCGGAAGGCATCCCCTCTTTCGTCTTCGTCTATCGGTAACTTTACTTGGAGCTATATTTTTATTCACCACATGATATGTGTTTTGCTTGGAGCGTCTTGTATGATTTGAGTCTTTGCTTTTTAGTTTACCACAATCATCCTTGTTGTTCACACCTTTTTAGAGAGACTCACATGATTGGGAATTTATTAGAATACTCTATGTGCTTCACTTATATCTTTTGAGCT
Organism: Triticum urartu; assembly: GCF_003073215.2. NCBI lineage: Eukaryota > Viridiplantae > Streptophyta > Magnoliopsida > Poales > Poaceae > Triticum > Triticum urartu. The sequence goes on from NC_053024.1 coordinate 518,430,979, forward strand.
ATATAGTTTTGCTCTAATGCTTCACTTATATCTTTTAGAGCACGGTGGTGCTTTTATTTTATAGAAATAATTGATCTCTCATGATTCACTTATATTATTTTGAGAGTACTTTAGAACAACATGGTAATAATAAAAACTTTCATACAAGTGCATTGAATACTATGATAAGTTTGATACTTGATAATTGTTTTGAGATATGGAGATGGTGATATTAGAGTCATGCTAGTTGAGTAGTTGTGAATTTGAGAAATACATGTGTTAAAGTTTGTGATTCCCGTAGCATGCACGTATGGTGAACTGTTATGTGATGAAGTCGGAGAATGATTTATTTATTGATTGTCTTCCTTATGGTGGCGGTCGGGGATGAGCGATGGTCTTTTCCTACCAATCTATCCCCCTAGGAGCATGCCCGTAATACTTTGTTTCGATAACTAATAGATTTTTGCAATAAGTATGTGAGTTCTTTATGACTAATGTTGAGTCCATGGATTATACACACTCTCACCCTTCCACCATTGCTAGCCCCTCTAGTATCGTGCAACTTTCGCTGGTACCATAAACCCACCATATACCTTCCTCAAAACAGCCACCATACCTACCTATTATGGCATTTCCATAGCCATTCCGAGATATATTGCCATGCAACTGTCCATCATTTCGTTATTATAACACGCTTCATCATTGTCATATTGCTTGCATGATCATGTAATTGACATCGTATTTGTGGCAAAGCCACCATTCATAATTTTCATACATGTCACTCATGCATCATTGCACATCCCGGTACACCGCCGGAGGCATTCACATAGAGTTATATTTTGTTCTATGTATCGTGTTGTAATTTTTGAGTTGTAACTAAATAAAGTGTGATGATCATTATTAGATCATTGTCCCAGTGAGGAAAGGATGATGGAGACTATGATTCCCCCACAAGTCGGGATGAGACTCCAGACGAAAAAAAGAGGCCAAAAAAAGAAAGAAGGCCCAAAGAAAAAAATGAGAGAAAAAGAGAGAAGGGACAATGGTAGTATCCTTTTTCCACACTTGTGCTTCAAAGTAGCACCATGATCTTCATGATAGAGAGTCTACCATGATATCACTTTCATATACTGGTGGGAATTTTTCATTATAGAACTTGGCTTGTATATTCTAATGATGGGCTTCCTCAAATTGCCCTAGGTCTTCATGAGCAAGAAAGTTGGATGCACACCCACTTAGTTTCTTTTGTTGAGCTTTCATATACTTATAGCTCTAGTGCATCCATTGCATGGCAATCCCTACTCACTCACATCGATATCTATTGATGGGCATCTCCATAGCCCGTTGATACGCCTAGTTGATGTGAGACTATCTTCTCCTTCTTTTGTCTTCTCCACAACCACCATTCTATTCCACCATATAGTGATATATCCATGGCTCACGCTCATATATTGCGTGAAGATTGAAAATGTTTGAGAAAATCAAAAGTATGAAACAATTGCTTGGCTTGTCATCGGGGTTGTGCATGCTTTAAATATTTTGTGTGGTGAAGATAGAGCATAGCCAGACTATATGATTTTGTAGGGATAACTTTATTTGACCATGTTATTTTGAGAAGACATGATTGCTCAGTTAGTATGCTTGAAGTATTATTATTTTTATGTCAATATTAAACTTTTGTCTTGAATCTTATGGATCTGAACATTCATGCCACAATAAAGAAAAATTGCATCGAGAAATATGTTATAAAGCATTCCACATCAAAAATTCTTCTATTATCATTTACCTACTCGAGGACGAGCAGGAATTAAGCTTGGGGGTGCTTGATACGTCTCCAACATATCTATAATTTTTGATTGCTCCATGCTATTATATTATCTATTTTGGATGTTAATGGGTTTTATTTGACACTTTTATATCATTTTTGGGACTAACCTACTAATCGGAGGCCCAGCCCAAATTGCTATTTTTGCCTATTTTAGGGTTTTGAAGAAAAGGAATATCAAACGGAATGAAACCTTTGGGAACATGATTTTCTCAACGAACGTGATCCAGGAGACTTGGAGTGGGCGTCAAGAAACAACGGAGGAAGCCACGAGGCAGGGGGGCACGCCCTCCACCCTCGTGGGCCCTCCGTTGCTCCATTGACGTACTTCTTCCTCCTATATATATCCACGTACCCCCCAATCATCCAGGAGCACCACGAAAACCTAATTCCACCGCCGCAACCTTCTGTACCCGAGAGATCCCATCTTGGGGCCTTTTCTGGAGCTCCGCCGGAGGGGGCATCGATCACGGAGTGCCTCTACATCAACTCCATGGCCTCTCCGGTGATGTGTGAGTAGTTTACTTCAGACCTTCGGGTCCATAGTTATTAGCTAGATGGCTTCTTATCTCTCTTTGGATCTCAATACAAAGTTCTCCTTGATCTTCTTGGAGATCTATTCGATGTAATCTTCTTTTGCGGTGTGTTTGTCGAGATCCGATGAATTGTGGGTTTATGATCTATATTATCTATGAACAATATTTGATTCTCCTCTGAATTCTTTTATGTATGATTGGTTTAACTTTGCAAATCTCTTCGAATTATCAGTTTGGTTTGGCCTACTAGATTGATCTTTCTTGCAATGGTTGAAGTGCTTAGCTTTGGGTTCAATCTTGCGGTGCTCGATCCCAGTGGTAGAAAGGGAACCGACATGTATTGTATTGTTGCCATCGAGGATAAAAAGATGGGGTTTATATCATATTGCATGAGTTTATCCCTCTACATCATGTCATCTTACTTAAAGCATTACTATGTTCTTATGAACTTAATACTCTAGATGCATGCTGGATAGCGGCCGATGTGTGGAGTAATAGTAGTAGATGCAGGATCGTTTCGGTCTACTTGTCGCGGACATGATGCCTATATACATGATCATACCTAGATATTCTTATAACTATGCTCAATTCTATCAATTGCTCGAAAGTAATTCGTTTACCCACCGTAATACTTATGCTCTTGAGAGAAGCCACTAGTGAAACCTATGGCCCCCGTGTCTATCTTCTATCATATTAATCTTCCAATACTTAGTTATTTGTATTGCCGTTTATTTTACTTTGCATCTTTATTTATCTTTATCATAAAAATACCAAAAATATTATCTTATCATATCTACCAGATCTCACTCTCGTAAGTGACCGTGAAGGGATTGACAACCCCTTTATCGCGTTGGTTGTGAGGTTCTTATTTGTTTGTGTAGGTGCGTGGGACTTGAGCGTGATCTCCTACTGGATTGATACCTTGGTTCTAAAAAACTGAGGGAAATACTTACGCTACTTTACTGAATCACCCTTTCCTCTTCAAGGGAAAACCAACGCAGTGCTCAAGAGGTAGCACGCACCAGCTCCTTTTGGGGCTGGTCTATCCAAATCTTGGCCCATTAGGCCCATATAGCTTGCCGGGGGTTGCCCGAAACCCCTTTCGGTGACCCGATACGTACCCGGTACCCCCAGAACACTTCCGGTGTCCGAATACTATCGTCCTATATATGAATATTTACCTCTCGACCATTTTGATACTCCTCGTCTTGTCCCTAATCTCATCCGGGACTCCGAACAACATTCGGTAACCAAATCACATAACTCATATAATACAAAATCATCATCGAACGTTAAGCGAGCGGACCCTACGGATTCGAGAACTATGTAGACATGACCGAGACACCTCTCTGGTCAATAACCAACTGCGGAAACTGGATGCTCATATTGGTTCCCACATATTCTACGAACATCTTTATCAGTCGTACCGTAATGACAACATACGTTATTCCCTTTGTCATTGGTATGTTACTTGCCCGAGATTCGATCGTCGGTATTTTCATACCTAGTTCAATCTCATTACCGGCAAGTCTCTTTACTCGTTCCGTAATGCATCATCCTGCAACTAACTCATTAGTCACATTGCTTGCAAGGCTTATTATGATGTGCATTACGGAGAGGGCCCGGAGATACCTCTTCGATACTCGGAGTGAAAAATCCTAATCTCGATCTATGCCAACCCAACTAACACCTTCGGAGATACCTGTAGAGCATCTTTATAATCACCCAGTTACGTTGTGACGTTTGATAGCACACAAAGTATTCCTCCGTTATTCGGGAGTTGCATAATCTCATAGTCAAAGGAATATGTATAAGTCATGAAGAAAGCAATGGCAATAAAATTTAACGATCATTATGCTAAGCTAACAGATGGGTCTTGTCCATCACATCATTCTCCTAATGATGTGATCCCGTTCATCAAATGACAACACATGTCTATGGTTAGGAAACTTAACCATCTTTGATTAACGAGCTAGTCTAGTAGAGGCTTACTAGGAACACTATGTTTTGTCTATGTATCCACACATCTATCAAGTTTCTAGTTAATACAATTCTAGCATGAATAATAAACATTTATCATGATATAAGGAAATACAAATAACAACTTTATAATTGCCTCTAGGGCATATTTCCTTCAGTCTCCCACTTGCACTAGAGTCAATAATCTAGTTCACATCATCATGTGATTTAACACCAAGAGTTCACATCTTTATGTGATTAGTTCACATCTCCATGTCACTAACACCCAAAGGGTTTACTAGAGTCAATAATTTAGTTCACATCGCTATTTGATTAACACCTAAAGAGTACTAAGGTGTGATCATGTTTTGCTTGTGAGAGAAATTTAGTCAACGGGTCTGCCACATTCAGAGCCGTATGTATTCTGCAAATTTTCTATATCTAGAATGCTCTGCATGGAGCTACTCTAGCTAATTGCTCCCACTTTCAATATGTATCTAGATTGAGACTCAGAGTCATCGGGATCGGTGTAAAAGCTTGCATCGACGTAACTAAGGATATTTCTTTAGTCCTCTTAGGTAACTAAGGATAACTACGGAGTTCCATAACCGAGAAATATTTCCTTAGTCCTCTTAGGTAACTAAGGATAACTTTGACCGTTGTCTAGTGATCCACTCCTGGATCACTATCGTACCCCTTTGCAAAACTCATGGAAAGGTACACAATAGGTCTGGTACACAGTATAGCATACTTTATAGAACCTATGGCTGAGGCATAGGGAATGAATTTCATTCTCTTTCTATTTTCTGTCGTGGTCGGGTTTTGAGTCTTACTCAACTTCACACCTTACAATACATGCAAGAACTCCTTTTTGACTAATCCATTTTGAACTTCTTCAAAATCTTGTCAAGGTATGTGCTTTGTGAAAGTCCTATTAACCATCTCGATCTATCCCTATAGATCTTGATGCCCACTATATAAGTAGATTCACTTTACTTTCTTGTAAATACACATATATTATATTAGAAATGCTACAGAGCTCCCACTCACTTTCTTGTAAATACAGGCTTCATCATAAGTCTGTGTAAAACCATATGCTTTGATCACTTTATCAAAGCATATATTCCAACTCTAAAATGCTAACAAGTCCATAGATGGAACGCTGGAGTATGCACACTTTGTTAGCACCTTTAGGATCGACAAAACCTTTTGGTTGCATCATATACAACCCTTCTTTAAGAAATCCATTAAGGAATGCAGTTTGGATATCCATTTGCCAGATTTCATAAAATGTGGCAATTTCTAACATGATTCGGACAGACTTAAGCACCGCTATGAGTGAGAAAATCTCATCGTAGTCAACACCTTGAACTTGTCGAAAACCTTTTGTGACAAGTCGAGCTTTGTAGATAGTAACACTACCATCAGTTTCCATCTTCCTCTTGAAGATCCATTCATTCTCAATGGCTTGCCGATCATTGGGCAAGTCCACCAAAGTCCATACTTTGTTCTCATGCATGGATCCTATCTCAGATTTCATGGCCTCAAGCCATCTGTCGGAATCTGGGCTCATCATAGCTTCTTCATAGTTCGTAGGTTCGCCATGGTCTAATAGCATGACTTCCAGGACAGGATTACCGTACCACTCTGGCGCGGAACATGCTCTGTTCGACCTACGAGGTCCAGTAGTAACTTGATCCGAAGTTTCATTATCATTATCATTAGCTTCCTCTTTAGTTGGTGTAGGCATCACGGGAACGGATTTCACTGATGTGCTACTTTCCAATTTGAGAGAAGGTACAATTACCTCATCAAGTTCTACTTTCCTCCCATTCACTTCTTTTGAGAGAAACTCCTTCTCTAGAAAGGATCCATTCTTAGCAACAAAGATCTTGCCTTCGGATCTATGGTAGAAGGTGTACCCAATGGTTTCTTTTTGGGTATCCTATGAAGACGCACTTCTCCGATTTGGGTTCGAGCTTTATCAGGCTGAAACTTTTTCACATAAGCATCAAACCCCCAAACTTTAAGGAATAACATCTTAGGTTTCTTGCCAAACCACAGTTCGTACGGTGTTGTCTCAACGGATTTAGATGGTGCCCTATTTAACGTGAATGCAGCTGTCTCTAATGCATAACCCCAAAACGATAGTGATAAATCGGTAAGAGACATCATAGATTGCACCATATCCAATAAAGTATGGTTACGATGTTCGGACACACCACCATTACGCTATGGTGTTCCAGGTGGCATGAGTTGTGAAACTATTCCACATTGTTGAAATTGAAGGCCAAACTCGTAACTCAAATATTCGCCTCCACGATCAGATCGTAGAAACTTTATTTTCTTGTTACGGTGATTCTCCACTTTACTCTGAAATTCTTTGAACTTTTCAAATGTTTCAGACTTGTGTTTCATTAAGTAGATATACCCATGTCTGCTCAAATCATCTATGAAGGTTAGAAAATAATGATACCTGTCGCGAGCCTCAACACTCATCGGACCGCATACATCGGTATGTATTACTTCCAATAAGTCAGTGGCTCGCTACATTGTTCCAGAGAATGGAGTCTTAGTCATATTGCCCATGAGGCATGGTTCGCAAGTATCAAATGATTCATAATCAAGTGATTCTAAAAATCCATCCGCATGGAGTTTCTTCATGCGCTTTATGCCAATATGACCTAAACGGCAGTGCCACAAATATGTTGCACTATCATTATCAACTTTGCATCTTTTGGCGTCAATATTATGAATATGTGTATCACTACGATCGAGATTCAATAAACCATTCACCTCGGGTGTATGACCATAGAAGGTTTTATTCATGTAAACAGAATAACAATTATTCTCTGACTTAAATGAATAATCGTATTGCAATAAACATGATCTTATCATATTCATGCTCAACGCAAACACCAAATAACATTTATTTCAGGTTCAACACTAATCCCGAAGGTAGAGGGAGTGTGCGATGGTGATCGTATCAACCTTGGAATCACTTCCAACACACATTGTCACTTCGCTCTTAACTAGTCTCTGTTCATTCTACAACTCACGTTTTGAGTTACTAATCTTAGCAACTAAACCGGTATCAAATACCCAGGGGCTACTATGAACACTAGTAAAGTACATCAATAACCTGTATATCAAATATACCTTTGTTCACTTTGCCATCCTTCTTATCCGCCAAGTATTTGGGGTAGTTCCGCTTCTAGTGACCACTCCCTTTGTAGTAGAAGCACTCAGTTTCAGGCTTAGGTCTAGCTTTGGGCTTCTTCACGGGAGTGGCAACTTGCTTGCCATTCCTTTTTGAAGTTCCCCTTCTTTCCCTTTCCTTTTTTCTTGAAACTAGTGGTCTTGTTAACCATCAACACTTGATGTTATTTCTTGATTTCTACCTTCACTGATTTCAGCATCGCGAAGAGCTTGGGAATTGTTTTCGTCATCCCTTGCATATTATAGTTCATCACGAAGTTCTAGTAACTTGGTGATAGTGACTAGAGAACTCTGTCAATCACTATCTTATGTGGAAGATTAACTCCCACTTGATTCAAGTGATTGTTGTACCCAGACATTCTGAGCACATGCTCACTAGCTGAGCTATTCTCCTCCATCTTGTAGGCAAAGTACTTATAGAGGTCTTATACCTCTTAACACGCGCATGAGTCTAAAATATCAGTTTCAGCTCTTTAAACCATCTCATATGCTCCATGGCGTTCAATTTTTTTTTGAAGTCTCGGTTCTAAGCCGTAAAGCATGGTGCACTAAACTATCAAGTAGTCATCATACCGAGCTTGTGAAACGTTCATAACGTCTACATCTGCTCCTGCAATAGGTCTATCACCTAGCGGTGCATCAAGGACATAATTCTTCTGTGCGGCAATGAGGATAATCCTCAGATCACGGACCCAGTCCGCATCACTGCTACTAAGATCTTTCAACATAGTTTTTCTCTACGAACATATCAAAAATAAAACAGGGGAGCTATACGTGAGCTATTTATCTACAACATAGATATGCAATTACTATCAGGACTATGTTCATGATAAATTAAGTTCAATTAATCAAATTACTTAAGAACTCCCACTTAGATAGACATCCCTCGAGTCATCTAAATGATACGTGATCCAAATCAACTAAACCATGTCCTATCATCACGTGAGATGGAGTAGTCATCAATGGTGAACATCTCTATGTTGATCATATCTACTATATGATTCATGTTTGACCTTTCGGTCTCCAGTGTTCCGAGGCCATGTCTGTACATGCTAGGCTCGTCAAGTTTAACACGAGTATTCCACATGTGCAAAACTGTCTTGCACCCGTTGTATGTGAACGTAGAGCCTATCACACCCGATCATCACGTGGTGTCTCAGCACGAAGAACTGTCGCAATGATGCATACTCAGGGACAACACTTATACCTTGAAATTTTAGTGAGGGGTCATCTTATAATGCTACCGCCGTACTAAGCAAAATAAGATGCATAAAAGATAAACATCAAATGCAATCAAAATATGTGACATGATATGGCAATCATCATCTTGTGCCTTTCATCTCCATCTCCAAAGCACCGTCATGATTTCCATCGTCACCGGCATGACACCTTGATCTCCATCATAGCGTCATTGTCGTCTCGCCAATATTGCTTCTACAACTACCGCTAACGCATAGTGATAAAGTAAAGCAATTACATGGTGTTTGCATTTCATACAATAAAACAACAACCATAAGGCTCCTGCCAGTTGCCGAAAACTTCTACAAAACATCAACATCTCATACAATAACGTATATCACATCATGTCTTAACCATATCACATCACAACATGCCCTGCAAAAACAACTTAAACGTCCTCTACATTGTTGTTGCAAGTTTTACGTGGCTGCTACGGGCTTCTAGTAAGAACCGTTCTTACCTACGCATCAAAACCACAACGGTGATTTATCAAGTTTGTTGTTTTAACCTTCAACAAGGACCGGCCGCAGTCAAATTCGATTCAACTAAAGTTGGAGAAACAGACACCTGCCAGCCACCTTTATGCAAAACTAGTGGCATGTCTGTCGGTGGTAAGAACCGTGCTGGAACCGGTCTCATGAACATGGTCATGTAAGGTTGGTCCGGGCCGCTTCATCCAACAATACCGCTGAATCAAAATAAGACATTGGTGGTAAGCAGTATGACGATCACCGCCCACAACTCTTTGTGTTCTACTCGTGCATATCATCTACGCATAGACCTGGCTCGGATGGCACTGTTGGGGAACGTAGTGTGCAATTTCGAAAAAAAATCCTATGCTCACGCAAGATCAATCTAGGAGATGCATAGCAACGAGAGGGGGAGAGTGTGTCCACGTACCCTCATAGACCGAAAGCGGAAGCGTTTGACAACGCGGTTGATGTAGTCGAACTTCTTCTCGTTTCGACCGATCAAGCACCGAACATACGACACCTTTGAGTTATGCACATGTTCAGCTCGATGACGTCCCTCGAACCCTTGATCCAGCAAAGTGTCGAGGGAGAGTTTCGTCAGCACGACGGTGTGGTGATGGTGATGGTGATGGTGAAGTGATCCGCACATGGCTTCGCCTCAGCACTACGAAAATATGACCGGAGGCGTAAAATGTTGAGGGGGGCGCCGCACACGGCTAGGAATCAATGTTCTGTGTTCTTGCGGTGCCAACCCCCCCCCCCCATATATATAGGTGGGAGAGGGAGAGGGGCTGCAAGGGGTGCCCCAAGTAGAAGTAATCCTACTTGGGCACCTCCTCCAAGTAGGCCTCGCCCTTCCATATCCATCGGAGGGGGAAGGAAAGAGAGGGAGGAGGGGAAGGAAAGGGGGAGGCCGAATCCTTCCCTTTTCTTCTCCCGTCCCTTCCTTTCCTTCTTCTCCTATTCAGCCTATAGGGGGCGCACCAGCTCCTTTTGGGGCTGGTCTGCCCAACTCTTGGCCCATTAGGCCCATATAGCTCGCCGGGGGTTGCCCGGAACCCCTTCCGGTGACCCGATACGTACCCGGTACCCCCAGAACACTTCCGGTGTTTGAATACTATCATCCTATATATGAATCTTTACCTCTCGATCATTTCGAGACTCCTCATCATGTCCGTGATCTCACCCGGGACTCCGAACAACATTCGGTCACCAAATCACATAACTCATATAATACAAAATCGTCATCGAATGTTAAGCGTGCAGACCCTACGGGTTCGAGAACTATGTAGACATGACCAAGACACCTCTCCGGTCACCAACAGCGGAACCAGGATGCTCATATTGGTTCCCATATATTCTATGAAGATCTTTATTGGTTGTACCGTAATGACAACATACGTTATTCCCTTTGTCATCGGTATGTTACTTGCCCGAGATTCGATCGTCGGTATCTTCATACCTAGTTCAATCTCATTACTGACAAGTCTCTTTACTCATTTCGTAATGCGTCATCCCGCAACTAACTCATTCGTCACATTTCTTGCAAGTCTTATTATGATGTGCATTACCGAGAGGGCCCAGAAATACCTCTCAAATACTCAAAGTGACAAATCCTAATCTCGATCTATGCCAACCCAACAAACACCTTCGGAGATACCTGTAGAGCATCTTTATAATCACCTAGTTACGTTGTGACGTTTGATAGCACACAAGGTATTCCTCCGTTATTCGGGAGTTGCATAATCTCATAGTCAAAGGAATATGTATAACTCATGAAGAAAGCAATAGCAATAAAACTTAACAATCATTATGCTAAGCTAATAGATGGGTATTGTCCATCACATCATTCTCCTAATGATGTGATCCCGTTCATCAAATGACAACACATGTCTATGGTTAGGAAACTTAACCATCTTTGATTAACGAGGTAGTCTATTATAGGCTTACTAGGGACACTATGTTTTGCCTATGTATCCACACATGTATCAAGTTTGTAGTTAATACAATTCTAGCATGAATAATAAAAATTTATCATGATATAAGGAAATATAAATAACAACTTTATAATTGCCTTTAGGGCACATTTCCTTCAGAATCGTTATATTAGGATGGAATGTAGAAAGTGTCTTTTCAATGAGATCCGCATCGGAAACTGCACTATTGTAGAGTCTGAACTTAGATTTGATTTGATGCATGATAGAATTGTATGCTACAGCGGACTTAAAATCCTGGAAATGGACAAGTGACCATTCTCTTTGCGCTTTAGGCAACATCAACGACCTTTGTTGATCATAACACTCCTTTAAGGAGTTCCACAATGATAGAGGACTTTCCTCCATCATATACTCTTCTTTTAGAGTAGGATCAAGGTGGTGTCGAATGAGGCGCAAAGAAGCATACTTTGTCGTATCTATGATAGCGGGGGCACCTTGAGCAGGTGTGGTTATAGTGCTGATCAGATTCCTGGCCGCCAAGTTAATCTTGACATCCATGGCCCAGGTCAGATAGTTTCTGCCATCAATGGCAAGCTCAACAAATTCCTTCTTGGATATGTCAGCCACATCCTGCATGAAAATATCATGCACATTAATTTACACTTATGTAAATTAATTCTGTGTAAAATAAAATGCTTGATTCAAATATAAAGGTCTAGGAAAAGTCTAAACAACCCAAAATATGACTTTCTACAAAAGATAATCACCATAAATGGCGTAGATCTTTGTTTTGTAGAACACATAGAGGTAATCACCACGAAGTGGCGTAGACACTCGTATGGCTATTTTCATGCCATAATATGGGTGCTTTCATTTTTTGCTTTGAGGTAATCACTACCAAGTAGTGTAGACCTTATTCTCATGGTACTTTGTTCAACCTTGTGTTAAGTAAAACACCTTGAAGGTAATCACTAGGTGGTGTACACCTCACAGCCGTGGACAAAGTTATATATTGCCATCAATACAATTCATAAGATATGTGCAAAAATTGAAAGCGGTCATATAATTTTCAAGCATAATCAACATGTAGCAATTAAAAATTGCATCCATAAAAAATGTTGACATTTATAAGGAGACATTACATAGTACTATGTTAGAAAATACTAACAAACACTCATGTACTTATGTACAAAAACTGAAAAGGCCAAAAGCTAATCAGAAAAGAAAATGAAAAGTAATGGAAATAGGCTAGAACAGTACAACCCACTATCATGGCTAAGCCACCTTCTCTCTTTTCGTTTTTATTCTTTTTTTGCTCCTTGTACAGCATGGGCTAGAGCCCGACTAGTCAACCAGGCCTAGTGATTGCTAAGGCCACTCCAGTGCGCGACCCTATCCTGTCTGGGTGCGTCCGTTTGGAAAGAACGGACATACCAAACGGCCCAGCGCGCGGATGCAAACAGATTTTGTCCGTTTTATGTCCGCTTTCAACCCATTCCCAGACCAAGTTTGTCCAGCTTTTGAGGTGAAACAGACAATGCGCGGACGAACGGTCCGTGTGCGTGTGTCATCCCCTGGCCGCCCATCGGTGGTACATGGATCCCTTTTTCTATCCGCCCCTCCCCCTTTCAGCCGCACCCCCTCCACTCTTGCCCCTCGCTGCCGCTGTCGTTGCCATTGCAGTTGTGCAGCTCGGGCGCGTGCTTGCCCAGCCCCCTTTCCCTCGATGCCACCGAGCTACCCAACCACGGGCCACCTGATTTGCGCACCCGGCAGCCGAATTTGGAGCGGGTCCGGTCGAGTTTGAGCTCGCCCGACTATGGGAGGCCGCACCGTGCCATGGACTATCCGAGCACCGGGCCAGAAGGCCCCGGCAAGGCCGCAAGGCCGCATGCAGGTACTGACTCCTCCTCTAGCCGCTCGAATCTACACCGTTGGCGGTTCGCCGACAGATACATGAATGGCGGTCGGCCGGGCTCGGTGCTAGACCAAAATCTCGTCGGTGCACCGTTGCCACTCATTGAGTGCGACGACTGCCCAAAGAAGGTCTTGCACCGCGTGTCTACAACGCTGGAACATTCCGGACGGGTGTTCAGCAAGTGCTCAACCAACAGGGCATGTGCTACTTTTAGCTTCGGTTGTGCTCTCGGATTTGACTAGTTGTGCTAACTTAAAATTTGATTGTGCAGAATGGATGCAAGTTTTGGTATTGGGAAGAAGAGTACATCCATATATTGATAGAGTGCAATTTAGTAGATGTTTGTGCACTTTTAGCTAGCATGGAGTCTAGAGATGAGACTAGTGCACTTGTTGCTAGAATAGAGGCTAGACAGGAGACTAGATGTGAGGAAGCAATGTCTACTTCTTTACACTCGAAGAAAAAAGAATCATGCAAGATCGAGCCTCCGCAGATCAACAATGGATGCATCGAGATAGCACTAATCCAACTTACAGGAGCAGTTATGGAAGTTGGGTATCTTCTAAAATGTATTCTTGTGGTTCTTGTTTTCTTTGGTCTTAATTTTCTAGTCAAAATTTGGTGATGTATTTCCATGTATCAAAAATCAATGATGAAAAAAAAGATATGTGCTTCCAAAGAAAAATGTACGTGAACGGAATGCGTCCGTGCGTTGGCCGCACGGCCACCGCATTCCAGAAATTTCCCGGACACGACCCCATTACCCTACCCAAAAGGACAGAATCTGGTCAAAACGGACGTTCGTTTGGGGTCGTGCGCTGGAGTTGGCCTAATTCATAGCATGTACGCATGAGTAGATGGATAAGGGAGGTGACGGACATCTCGGTCACATCGACTAAATCATCCCCAATCCACTACAGCGGCCAGCTAGAGGCACAACAACAACCAACCTCCGCCATCGGCGACTGTCTCACCGGCGCGAGGTAGAAGGCCCCGGCGCACCATCCTCCTCCTCTGAAGAAGATCCTTCTGGAAGGTGTGTCCCGGGCGTGACTCCATTGGAGTGCCCATTGGCCAGCCCGAGAATCACCGCACGGCGCGCGTCACTATGTCTTGAATCTTATGGATCTGAATATTCATACCACAAGTAGGAAGAATTACATTAAAATTATGCCAAGTAGAACTCCGCATCAAAAATTCTGTTTTTATCATTTACCTACTCGAGGACGAGCAGGAATTAAGCTTGGGGATGCTTGATACGTCTCCAACGTATCTATAATTTTTGATTGCTCCATGCTATATTATCTATTGTTTTCGGCAATATTGGGCTTTATTATCCACTTTTATATTACTTTTGGGACTAACCTATTAACCGAAGGCCCAGCCCAGCTTTGCTGTTTTATGCCTATTTCAGTGTTTTGAAGAAAAGGAATATCAGACGGAGTCGAAACGGAACGAAATCAACTAGAGAAGTTATTTTTGGAAGGAAACACACCTGATGAACTTGGACCCCATGTCAGAAGATACGGGAGCTGCCCATGAGGGTGGGGGGCGCGCCCACCCCCCTAGGGCGCGCCCCCTGCCTTGTGGGGCTCCCGTGGCTCCCCTGATGTGCCTTTTCTGCCTATATAACTCCACGTGACCTAAAACTTCCAGAACACAAGATAGATCGGGAGTTCTGCCGCCAGAAGCCTCCGTAGCCACCAAAAGTCAATCGGGACCCTGTTCCGGCACCCTGCCGGAGGGGGGAACCCTCACCGGTGGCCATCTTCATCATCCCGGTGCTCTCCATGACGAGGAGGGAGTATTTTCTCCCTCAGGGCTGAGGGTATGTACCAGTAGCTATGTGTTTGATTTCTCTCTCTCGTGTTCTTGAGATGATACGATCTTGATGTATCATGAGCTTTGCTATTATATTTGGATCCTATGATGTTTCTTCCCCCCTCTACTCTCTTGTAATGAATTGAGTTTCCCCTTTGGAGTTATCTTATCAGACTGAGTCTTTAAAGATTTGATAACACTTGATGTATGTCTTGCCGTGGATATCTGTGGTGACAATGGGATACCGCATGCCACTTGATGTATGTTTTGGTGACCAACTTGCGGGTTCCGCCCATGAACCTATGCATAGGGGTTGGTACACGTTTTCGTCGTGATTCTCCGGTAGAACTTTGGGTCACTCTTTGAGGTCCTTTGTGTTGGTTGAATAGATGAATCTGAGATTGTGTGATGCATATCGTATAATCATACCCACGGATACTTGAGGTGACATTGGAGTATCTAGGTGACATTAGGGTTTTGATTGATTTGTGTCTTAAGGTGTTATTCTAGTACGAACTCTAGGGCTGTTTGTGACACTTATAGGAATAGCCCAACGGATTGAATGGAAAGAATAACTTTGAGGTGGTTTCGTACCCTACCATAATCTCTTCGTTTGTTCTCCGCTATTAGTGACTTTGGAGTGACTCTTTGTTGCATGTTGAGGGATAGTTATATGATCCAATTATGTTATTATTGTTGAGGGAACTTACACTAGCGAAAGTATGAACCCTAGGCCTTGTTTCAACACATTGCAATACCGTTTACACTCACTTTTATCACTTGCTACCTTGCTGTTTTTATTATTTCAGATTACAAATACCTTTATCTACTATCCATATACCACTTGTTTCACTATCTCTTCGCCGAACTAGTGCACCTATACAATTTACCATTGTATTGGGTGTGTTGGGGACACAAGAGACTCTTTGTTATTTGGTTGCAGGGTTGCTTGAGAGAGACCATCTTCCTCCTATGCCTCCTACGGATTGATAAACCTTAGGTCATCCACTTGAGGGAAATTTGCTACTGTCCTACAAACCTCTGCACTTGGAGGCCCAACAAAGTCTACAAGAAGAAGGTTGTGTAGTAGACATCAAGCTCTTTTCTGGCGCCGTTGCCGGGGAGGTGAGTGCTTGAAGGTATATCTTTAGATCTTGCAATCGAGTCTTTTAGTTTCTTGTTTTATCACTAGTTTAGTCTATAAAAGAAAACTATAAAAATGGAATTGGGTTTGTCTCATACGCTTCACCTTTTTAATATCTTTCGTGGGTATGATGGAAAGGATAATTGTGCTCAAGTGCTAGAATAAGAAATCTATAAAATGTTTGGCACTAAATATTTGAATGATGAGCATGATTGCAATGTTGTTAGTATGAATTCCTTGAATATCTATGATGCTAATGATATGCAAAGCCACAAGCTTGGGGAAGCTATGTTTGATGAAGATGATATTTTTTGTCCCCCAAGCTTTGATGAGCAAACTTATTATGATGAAAGCATGCCTCCTATCTATGATGATTATTGTGATGACATGTATGCTTTAAAGAATAATGATAACAATGAAACTTGTCATCTTGATTTCAATTTTCAATCCCATGATAGTTACTTTGTTGAGTTTACTCCCACTATTATTCATGAGAAGAATTCTACTTATGTGGAGAGTAGTAAATTTTATATGCTTGTAGATCATGAAAAGAATGCTGTAGGTGATGGTTATATTGTTGAATTCATTCATGATGCTACTTAAAATTATTATGAGGGAGGAACATATGCTTGTAGGAATTGTAATAATATCAAGTTTCCTCTCTATGTGCTTAAAGTTTTGAAGTTATGCTTGTTTTACCTTCCTATGCTAGTTGATTATTGTTCCCATAAGTTGTTTGCTCACAAAATCCCTATGCATAGGAAGCATGTTAGACTTAAATGTGCTAGTCATATTCTTCATGATGCTCTCTTTATGTTACAATTCTTATCATTTATGTGATCATCATTGAAATCATCATGCCTAGCTAGGGGCGTTAAACAATAGCGCTTGTTGGGAGGCAACCCAATTTTATTTTAGTTCCTTGCTTTTTGTTCCTGTTTAGTAATAAATAATTCATCTAGCCTCTGTTTAGATGTGGTTTTATGTGTTTAATTAGTGTTTGTGCCAAGTAGAACCTTTGGGAAGACTTTGGGAAAGTCTTGTTGATCATGCTGTCAAAAACAGAAACTTTAGCGCTCACGAGAATTGCTGCCATTTTTATTTGGAGAGTGATATTTAGTTAATTATTTTTGCAGATGATTAATAGATAAATGCCTCAGGTCCAGAAATTTATTTGAGAATTTTATGAGTTCCATAAGTATACTTTTGATCCAGATTACTACAGACTGTTCTGTTTCTGACAGATTCTGTTTTTCGTGTGTTGTTTGCTTATTTTAATGAATCTATGGCTAGTAAAATAGTTTGTAATCCATAGAGAAGTTGGAATAAAGTAGGTATAACACCCATATACATAAAGAATGAGTTCATTACAGTACCTTGAAGTGGTCTTTTGTTTTCTTTCGCTAACGGAGCTCACGAGTTTTCTACTTTAAGTTTTGTGTTGTGAAGTTTTCAAGTTTTGGGTAAGGATTCGATGGACTATGGAATAAGGAGTGGCAAGAGCCTAAGCTTGGGGATGCACAAGGCACCCCAAGGTAATATTCAAGGATATCCAAGAGCCTAAGCTTGGGGATGCCCCGGAAGGCATCCCCTCTTTCGTCTTCGTTCATCGGTAACTTTACTTGGAGCTATATTTTTATTCGTCACATGATATGTGTTTTGCTTGGAGTGTCAATTTATTTTGTTAGGATTTGCTTGCTGTTATTTATAACAATGTTTTGCATCTTTTATTTCAATAAAAGTGGCATTGATAGCCTTTACTATGCCTATGTTACAAGTATACATGTTGCTGTTTGAAAACAGAAAGTTTACCGCTGTTGCAATAATTTCCTAGAAAAGTAAGAATGTGATAAAATGTTGAAACATTTTGCATATTAAGCTCTGATAAATCTACTAAAGTGGGAATTTTCTGTCATAATTTTTGGAGCTATGGAAGTATGGATGTTGCAGCATTTTGACACACTATCCTGTTTAGGCAGATTGCTGTTATGTTTGCATTGTTTGCATATGTTTGCTTCTTTAATGATTCTATTTGAGGATAGGACTATTAAATATACAGAGGAATTTAGTATGCAATGTTGAATAATAATTTTAGTGATTTGCTACAGTAGAGTGTGATAAGGTTTTTGCAATGGTTTATACTAACTTATCTCACGAGTCCTTGTTGAGTTTTGTGTGGATGAAGCTTTTGAGATTTAGGGAGACCGTGATATGAGAGGAATTAAGGAGACACAAAAGCTCAAGCTTGGGGATGCCCAAGGCACCCCAAGATAATATTTCAAGAAGTCTCAAGCATCTAAGCTTGGGGATGCCCCCGTTGGCATCCCACCTTTCTTCTTCAACAACTATCGGTTAGTATCGATTGATCCTAAGTTTTTGCTTCTTCACATGATGTTTGCTATTCTTAGATGTAATTTTATTTTGATTTGCTTGCTGTTTGAATAAAGTACCAAGATCTGAAATTATTAAATGTTAGAGAGTCTTCACATAGTTGCATAATTATTCGACTACTCATTGATCTTCACTTATATCTTTCGGAGTAGTTTGTCATTTGCTCTAGTGCTTCACTTATATCTTTTAGAGCATGGTGGTAGTTTTATTTTGAAGAAATAGATGAACTCTCATGCTTCACTTATATTATTTTGAGAGTCTTAAATAGCATGGTAATTTTCTTAAAATCCTAATATGCTAGGTATACAAGATTAATAATAAAATTCTCTTATGAGTGTGTTGAATACTAAGAGAAGTTTGATGCTTGATGATTGTTTTGAGATATGGAGATGGTGATATTAGAGTCATGCTAGTTGAGTAGTTGTGAATTTGAGAGATACTTGTGTTGAAGTCTGTGATTCCCGTAGCATGCACGTATGGTGAACCGTTATGTAACAAAGTCAGAGCATGAGGTGTTTATTGATTGTCTTCCTTGTGAGTGGCGGTCGGGGACGAGCGATGGTATTTTCCTACCAATCTATCCCCCTAGGAGCATGCGCGTAGTACTTTGTTTCGATAACTAATAGATTTTTGCAATAAGTATGTGAGTTCTTTATGACTAATGTTGATTTCATGGATTATACGCACTCTCACCCTTCCACCTTTGCTAGCCTCTCTAGTACCGCGCAACTTTCGCCGGTACCATAAACCCACCATATACCTTCCTCAAAATAGCCACCATACCTACCTATTATGGCATTTCCATAGCCATTCTGAGATATATTGCCATGCAACTTTCCACCGTTCCATTTATTATGACACGCTTCATCATTGTCATATTGCTTTGCATGATCATGTAGTTGACATTGTGTTTGTGGCAAAGCCACCGTTAATAATTCTTTCATACATGTCACTCTAGATTCATTGCATATCCCGGTACACCGCCGGAGGCATTCATATAGAGTCATACTTTGTTCTAGTATCGAGTTGTATCATTGAGTTGTAAATAAATAGAAGTGTGATGATCATCATTCAATAGAGCATTGTCCCAAAAAAAGAGAAAGGCCAAATAAAAAAAGAAAGGCCAAATAAAAAAAGGAAAGGCCAAATAAAAAATAAATAAAAAGGGGCAATGCTACTATCCTTTTTCCACACTTGTGCTTCAAAGTAGCACCATGATATAGCGAGTCTCATATGTTGTGCTTCAAAGTAGCACCATGTTCTTCATATAGAGAGTCTCATATGTTGTCACTTTCATATACTAGTAGGAATATTTCATTATAGAACTTGGCTTGTATATTCCAATGATGGGCTTCCTCAAAATGCCCTAGGTCTTCGTGAGCAAGCGAGTTGGATGCACACCCACTAGTTTCTTTTGTTGAGCTTTCATATACTTATAGCTCTAGTGCATCCGTTGCATGGCAATCCCTACTCACTCACATTGATATCTATTGATGGGCATCTCCATAGCCCGTTGATACACCTAGTCGATGTGAGACTATCTTCTCCCTTTTTGTCTTCTCCACAACCACCATTCTATTCCACCTATAGTGCTATGTCCATGGCTCACGCTCATGTATTGCGTGAAGATTGAAAAAGTTTGAGAACATCAAAAGTATGAAACAATTGCTTGGATTGTCATCGGGGTTGTGCATGATTTAAATATTTTGTGTGGTGAAGATGGAGCATAGCCAGACTGTATGATTTTGTAGGGATAGGTTTCTTTGGCCATGTTATTTTGAGAAGACATAATTGCTTAGTTAGTATGCTTAAAGTATTATTATTTCTATGTCAATATGAACTTTGGTGTTGAATCTTATGGATCTGAATATTCATACCACAAGTAGGAAGAATTACATTAAAATTATGCCAAGTAGCACTCCGCGTCAAAAATTCTATTTTTATCATTTACCTACTCGAGGACGAGCATGAATTAAGCTTGGGGATGCTTGATACGTCTCCAACGTATCTATAATTTTTGATTGCTCCATGCTATATTATCTACTGTTTTGGGAAACATTGGGCTTTATTATCCACTTTTATATTACTTTTGGGACTAACCTATTAACCGGAGGCCCAGCCCAGCTTTGCTGTTTTATGCCTATTTCAGTGTTTTGAAGAAAAGGAATATCAGACAGAGTCGAAATGGAATGAAATCAACTGGAGAAGTTATTTTTGGAAGGAAACACACCTGATGAACTTGGACCCCACGTCAGAAGATACGGGAGCTGCCCACAAGGGTGGGGGCGCGCCCACCCCCCTAGGGCGCGCCCCCTGCCTCGTGGGGCCCCCGTGGCTCCCCTGATGTGCCTTTTCTGCCTATATAACTCCACGTGACCTAAAACTTCCAGTACACAAGATAGATCGGGAGTTCCGCCGCCAGAAGCCTCCGTATCCGCCAAAAGTCAATCAGGACCCTGTTCCGGCACCCTGCCTGAGGGGGGAACCCTCACCGGTGGCCATCTTCATCATCCCGGTGCTCTCCATGACGAGGAGGGAGTAGTTCTCCCTCGGGGCTGAGGGTATGTACCAGTAGCTATGTGTTTGATCTCTCTCTCTCTCTCTCGTGTTCTTGAGATGATACGATCTTGATGTATCGCGAGCTTTGCTATTATATTTGGATCCTATGATGTTCCTTCCCCCCTCTACTCTCTTGTAATGAATTGAGTTTCCCCTTTGGAGTTATCTTATCGGATTGAGTCTTTAAAGATTTGAGAACACTTGATGTATGTCTTGCCATGGATATCTGTGGTGACAATGGGATACCGCGTGCCACTTGATGTATGTTTTGGTGACCAACTTGCGGGTTCCGCCCATGAACCTATGCATAGGGGTTGGCACACGTTTTCGTCGTGATTCTCCGGTAGAACTTTGGGGCACTCTTTGAGGTCCTTTGTGTTGGTTGAATAGATGAATCTGAGATTGTGTGATGCATATCGTATAATCATACCCACGGATACTTGATGTGGCATTGGAGTATCTAGGTGACATTAGGGTTTTGATTGATTTGTGTCTTAAGGTGTTATTCCAGTACGAACTCTAGGGCTGTTTGTGACACTTATAGGAATAGCCCGACGGATTGATTGGAAAGAATAACTTTGAGGTGGTTTCGTACCCTACCATAATCTCTTCATTTGTTCTCCGCTATTAGTGACTTTGGAGTGACTCTTTGTTGCATGTTGAGTGATAGTTATATGATCCAATTATGTTATTATTGTTGAGGGAACTTACACTAGCGAAAGTATGAACCCTAGGCCTTGTTTCAACACATTGCAATACCGTTTACGCTCACTTTTATCACTTGCTACCTTTCTGTTTTTATTATTTCAGATTACAAATACCTTTATCTACTATCCATATACCACTTGTTTCACTATCTCTTCGCTGAACTAGTGCACCTATACAATTTACCATTGTATTGGGTGTGTTGGGGACACAAGAGACTCTTTGTTATTTGGTTGCAGGGTTGCTTGAGAGAGACCATCTTCATCCTACGCCTCCTACGGATTGATAAGCCTTAGGTCATCCACTTGAGGGAAATTTGCTACTGTCCTATAAACCTCTGCACTTGGAGGCCCAACAACGTCTACAAGAAGAAGGTTGTGTAGTAGACATCAGTGATCTTCGCCGGTTGGAAGGCCGACGGGACCGTTTTCGTCGCTATGGAGGGCGTCAATGTGACCCACGTCTTACGGATGGCGCCCGAGGACCTGGTGCTTGCGACGGTGCCGGGCCTTCTGGTGTTCCACCTAAACCGGACATGCCGGCGGTGCCGCCGCTCCCAGCCTAGATTCTTGCCGGACCGGCCACTCCAATGGTGTACGCGGACAAGGTAATGGAGCCCGCAGACAAAGCAATGGATGTCGACGCCGTAGGCGTTGGGCCGTAACTCGCGGCTCCCTCACCACCGTGTCCGTGCCCAGTGCGCAGCTGGGGGCCATGCGTGACTCTGCCGCCGTCTTCACCGCAGGACTACGACGTCTAGGACTACGAGGACCAGGAGAAGGCCGAACCTGCACCACACGTGCCGCCCGTGGAGCCCGCACAGCCGGACTCCCCGCATCTTCCATCTCCGACGCCGACGCAGGAGGCGATAGCCGCTTGGGCTTGATCGTCGAGCGCTAGCCTCGGGCTACGCCTCCCCGCATGGATTGCTACACTCGAGGACATCTTCGACAACGGGGTGAGCAGCTCGACCGGCCCATCAACGCACCGCCGCTAGCACATAGTATCGCGGTCCGTGCTGCAGCACAGCCGCGCGGTGGTTCTCTGACTAGCCAATGGCCACTCCAATGGCATCGCGTCTGGGACGCACCTTCCTGGTGGATCTTCTTCCGAGGAGGACGCTGCGCCTGGGCCTTCAACCTCGCGCCCGTGAGCCAGCCGCCGATGGCGGAGGTTGGTGGTAGTGGTGCCACTAGCCGTCGCTCAAGATGGATCAGGACGACTAGTCGATGGGAACAAAAAACATCCCGTCGCCTCCTTATCCGGGCATGCATATGGGCTGGTGGACAGCCATCACGCTGGGCCTAGTTGGCTGGTGGGCACTAGCCCATGTTGTACGAGAAGCAAAGAAAAAAAACAATCGAAAAGAAAAGGAAAAGGTGGCTTGGCCAGGGTAGTAGGCTATCCTGTTTTTGGCCTATTGCCATTATTTTTTGTTTTCTTTTCTGATTAGCTTCTGGCCTTTTCAGTTTTTGTACATATGTGTTTGTTAGTATTTTCTAACATAGTACTATGTAATGTCTGCTTATGAATGTCAACATGTTTTTATGGATGCAATTTTTAATTGCTACATGTTGATTATGCTTAAAAATTATATGACTACTTTTGATTTTTGCACATATCTTATGGATTGCATTGATGTCAATATATAACTTTGTTCACGGCTGTGAGGTCTACACCACCTAGTGATTACCTTCAAGGTGTTATATTTAACACAAGGTTGTATAAAGTACCATAAGAATAAGGTCTACACTAGTGATCGTATAGTCGCTTGTCCACAATGGTCTTCTATTTTTCCCGACTGCAAGGTTTCTCATATTATCAGTTCCAGATCTGATCATTGCCCTATTCTTATTGAATTGATGGGTGTCTCTCGCTCCAGTCCATTTGTTAAACAGTTGAAATATGAAGCGTACTGGAGAGAGAGGAGGCGGAGTTGAAAGTGCATACTGAATCGTGTTGGAACAAAAGTTCGCACGTTCATGATTTGGGAGACGTGGCAAATAATTTGGACAAGATGGTGAAATCTCTTCATGGTTGGAGTAAGGTTCACATAGGCTATCTGCCAAAATAGCTTGAAGCTGCTCATAACAGGTTAAATGTGCTATTTAAGAGAAATGATCATAATGCAATAGAGGAGAGGAAGAAAATACTATCAGAAATGGATGAGCTCCTAATAAAGGAAGAAATTATGTGGAATCAGAGATCATGTTTGGACAAAATGAGATGGGGGATAGGAATACAAAAAAAATCATAGGAAAGCCATGTAAGTGCATCTAGTGCCACCCCTAGTTGGTTTTGGAGTATTGACGACAAACCTAGTTGAGGGACTAATGTGTTTGTGAGAATTGCAGGATAACACAGGTAGAAGTCCCTCATTGATTCGGTTTTATTACCAGAGATGACCCCTAAAAATGTATGAAGACATTGAAGTCAAAGGTGGTATATGAAGATATTCACATTGAAGACTATGACAAAAGAAGACACGTTATGAAGCCAATGGAGCTCGAAGACTTAGATCTTTCGTAGTTCTTTTTCTTTTGTGTTGAGTCATAGGAACCACCGTACTGTTAAGTGGGGTCCAGGAGAACCAGTCAGAATGACTGAAGTGATGCCTAAACCAAAAACCTATGTCTTCGAGTGAAGACAATGAGAGCGAATCTTGTCCAGAGCCGGACAAGTCAGCTTTGCTTGTAGCCCAAGTAAAGTTGCCATGAGAGTTTGAAATCTGACCGTTGAGACACGTGTCAGTTCCTTAGTGACCCAGGGTCATTTCGGACAAATCAGGTCGGGTTGCCAAGTGGCTATAAATAGCCCACCCCCTACAACCATAAACGGTTGGCTGCTCAGATTTCAGTGCACGGCTTTTGTCGTTTGAGAGCAACCCACCTCGAAGCCTTTGAGAGAAAATTCCTAGCGAGGAGAAAGCCCTAACCACCCAGAGCCAGAGTAAATTGGGATCACTTAAGTCTTCTTGTCTGAGTGATCTGAAGACTTATTACACTTGAGGACTGTGCATCCTCCAGACGGTTAGTAGTCGCGTTCTGAGAATCCAAGAGACATTGTGGATTGCCAGTGAACGAAGTCTGTGAAGGTTTGGGAGTCTACCTTGAAGACTTACCTGAGTGATTGGGCGAGGACTATGTGACCTTAGCTCAAGGAGAATACGGTGAGGACTTGGTGTCCTGAGCTGCGTGTTCAGGACTGGGTGTCCGGGACTGTGTGTCCTAAGGTTTAAATACCGAGCCGCTCCAACCAGACGTATAGTTGCCACAGCAACTGGAACTGGTCCAACACATCATTGTATTCAACGAGTCACTGGTTTCATTTTCACTTCCTTTTACTTACTGTTACTCATTGTGAAGCCATTGCATGCTTGCTATATCTTTTGTCTTCACAACGTATCTGTATGATTTGTTTGGCTTCATAACTTCTTCCTACCTGATCCTTATTACACTGCAGCTACTTGTCATTGTGCTTTCACTCTATTGAATACTTGAACATGGCTTGCCTAGTGTAATCTAACTTCCGCTGCATAGTGATAGGCATATCTCTACTGTTTGTCTTCAAAACTTCCACGCTTTCAAGACTTTCATAAATATCGCATATTCCCCCCCCCTCTAGTCGATATAACGCACTTTCAAGCCACTTGGCGAGCGAAGAAGAAGAATAATATTTCTGCTATTAGAAGAAGCGATGGATCTCTGTCTCGGGATATGGATGAAATCAAAGGTATTGCTAACTCATTTTTCAATAACCTTTACTATTGTGATCATATGGTTAACCCATCTCGTATTCCACTTGTGAAACCGTTGGTGAATGATGAAATGAATGAGGAGTTATGCAAACAATTTTCTGAGCAAGAAATTAGTGATACACTTTTCCAAATTGGGCCTTTGAAGGCGCCAGGACCTGATGGGTTTCCAGCCAGATTCTTCTAGAGGAACTGGGGTTTGTTAAAGGAAGATATCGTTCGTGCCGTCCAGCAATTTTTTCTTTCAGGAAATATGCCCGAAGGGATTAATGATACTACCATTGTTCTTATTCCTAAAGTGAAGAATCCCCAATCGATGAAAGATTTTCGGCCAATTAGCCTATGCAACGTCATATATAAAATTATTTCCAAGTGCATCGTAAATAGAATGAGTCCCCTCTTGGATGGTATGATTTCTCCTACACAAAGTGCCTTCATTCCTGGAAGATTAATCTCAGATAATGCTCTCATCGCTTTTGAATGTATGCATTCGTTGAATACATTGAAAGATAGTCGTGGTGAATATTGTGCATATAAGTTGGATCTTGCTAAAGCTTATGATCGTGTGGACTAGAAGTTTCTGGAAAGCATGCTTGGAGCGTATGGCTTTGCGCCAACTTGGATAAAGTGGATTATGGCGTGTGTTACATCAATAAAAAAATTAGTGCAATTTAATGGGCAGTTACTTGACTCTTTTCATCCGTCGCGTGGGCTTAGGCAAGGTGATCCAAGATTTTTGGTTGAACAAATATGCTCCAGTTATCTCTCATTTATTATTTGTTGACGACAACCTTTTGTTTTTTAAGG
The DNA here is from genome assembly GCF_003073215.2 of Triticum urartu. NCBI lineage: Eukaryota > Viridiplantae > Streptophyta > Magnoliopsida > Poales > Poaceae > Triticum > Triticum urartu. Next base: position 518,457,245 of record NC_053024.1, read on the forward strand.
GTTCTGTGGATCAAGTTTTGGCCGTCAAAGGTATTTTGACAGCTTATGAGGAGGGTACAGGTCAATTGTTAAGCCCAGAAAAATGTTCCATTTTATTTGGGAAAAGAGTTGCTTTGGAAGATCAGGTGTCCATTTTGGTTATCCTTCAGATCTCAAGTGAAGTATTTGATGATAAATATCTGGGTTTACCAGTGCCAGAGGGTCGTATGAAGGCGGGCAAATTTCAATCTACCAAAGATAAAGTTATTAAGCGGGGAGCAGACCGGGTTGAAAAATATGATTCCGGCGGGGTCAAGGAAATACAAATCAAATCTGTTATTCATGTTGGGGAACGTAGTAATTGCAATGCTTGTGAAGAAATTCCAAAAGTTCACCAAGAAGAAAGGCTTCAGAAAGTCTTCATGATCAAGCTTAAGGAATGATGAAGCTTCTGCTCATGACTACAAGAAGAAAACATGTCACAAGTGCAAGAAACTTGGCCACTTCATCTCTGAGTGTCCACAGTGGGACAATGAGAACAGAAAGAAGAAGAAGAGCAAGGAATATGACTCTGACGACAAGAAGAAGAAGAAATACACAAAGTCTTCTTCCAAGTCTTCCTCAAAGTCTTCATCACACAAGAAGAGCTCATCTAGCAAGGCACGTGCTTTTGTTGGCAAGGAAATGGATTCAGAGGAGGAGTCCGCTTCTGAGGAGGCAGAGGTGGAGTCTGAGGAGGAGTCTGATTCTGGCATTGCAAGTCTGGCTACAGCATACGTCACCAAGTCCATCCTCAACACTGAAGACAATGACTTCATCACCGACACCGATGCAAATGACAAGGACTACTCCACTCCTACCTACTGCTTCATGGCACGCGGTGCCAAGGTAAACAAACGCACTACTCACTATCAAACATCTAGTGACGATGACTCTGATTGTGATTCAAAACCCAGTTATAAAACACTTGCTAAAATTGCAACTGAACAACAGAAAGCCATGGAACATATTCAAAAACTGTTAGACAGAAGCGATGATCTGTTGGGTGCTGAAATGACTCGATCTGAATCCTTAATTGAAGACATAAAAAATCTTCACGTTAAGTATCAGGAACTTGAAGATCGTCATGATACTCTCTCAACAACTCATGAAAAGCTTTCCTATGATTATCTTCAAAGGAAGCAAGAACTTGAGAAATTGAGGGCGGCTCATGAAGATCTTCAAAAGGAAAACGAGTCACTTTGCTCCGAACAGATCAGTTCCGCTCAGGAAGGATTTGAACCACCATGTCTTAAATGCATTGAGCGTGATAATGCTACTTCTGTTGCTGAATGTTCCACTGCTACTGCTGTTGCAATATCTTCAACTGTTGATGTGGTAACTAACCCCTCTGCTGAGGATACCACTGCTATTGCTGATGAGAATGCTAGGTTGAAGACATTGCTTGAAACAGGGATGTATAAAAGTCTTAAAGGACATCAGACATTATGTGATGTCCTCAAGAAGCAGATTCTGAACCGAAACCCTAGGAAAGAGGGTGTTGGGTTCGTAAGGAAAATAAATGCAGATGGCTCTTACTGGAAACCTGAGCAGTACCCCAAAAACCAAGTGGGTTGCTGCAAAGGAACCTTCAGCAGATCCATCCAATTTATCTGGCTTCACTTGTGCTAACCCCATTATCATTGATGAATCCTTTGATGCAAACTATATACTGTTTAAGAATCAGAATGGTGAAGTGTTTGCCAGGTACATTGGTACTAACTGCAGGAATGGACTGCCTATGAAGAAGATCTGGGTTCCGAAAAAGTGTCTGGAAAATCTTCCTGTGAATGTCTTCATGACACCTCACTTGAAGAAGACAAACCTCAGACCAAAGGCTTCATACGGTCCAAAGGCTTCATACAAACAGAGGACTCACCTGAGTCACACTAATGCAAATGTTTTGCAGGGAAACCATACTCAGGCATATGAATATGAGAGCGGTTCATCAAACCGTCACGTTCATATGACCAAAAATTATTCTGCTTATTCTTATGAGTACTATTGTCCACCTGCAAGACTGTTTGCTAAGGCTACAAAGCCAAAATTCTCAGATGCTGCACTTAGACTTATTGCTTCTAAGCCACCCTTGAAGATGTGGGTGGTTAAGAAGGCTTAACTCTCTTTTGCAGGGAAAGGTCTCCAACAGAAAACCAAAATCTTCTGACGCTATTGCTGGGGACCTTAAAAATCTTGTAGGGCGCAAGATAAAATGCCCGAATGGCATCATTATGTACTTCATTCCTGAATCGCATGCTACTCTCCCTATTAGTCCTAATCTGGATCTAAGTTTTCATAACCCACTGGTTCGTCAAATGTTTTTGCTTCACAATTCTATTCGTGAAGCCTATCCCCCTAACTGCACTGTAGGGTACGACACCAGCGTCTTCAAAGTCTTCAGAATGGATTATTGACAGTGGGTGTACAAATCACATGACTGGCAAAAGAAACCTTCTTATGGACTCAACCTTACGTCCATGCGACAAGAGCCACATCACATTTGCTGACACTGGTAAAAGTAAGGTATTGGGTCTAGGTAGAGTTGCAATCTCAAAGGATCAACACATGGATAAAGTCATGCTTGTTGAATCCCTTGGTTTCAACTTAATGTCTGTCTCAATGCTTTGCGATTTGAACATGGTCGTAATATTTGGAAAATTTCGTTGCCTTGTACTAATGGAATCTGACAAGTCTCTAGTGTTTGAAGGGTATCGGAAAGATGATTTGTATGTGGTAGATTTCTCAGCAGGGCCACAACTTGCAGTATGTCTTCTTGCAAAAGCTTCAGAATGCTGGCTTTGGCATCGGAGGCTTGGGCATGCTGGCATGAGGAACCTCCACACCCTTGCGAAGAAGAAACATGTCATAGGCATCGAGGGCGTCAAGTTCAAGAAAGATCACTTATGCGGTGCCTGTGAAGCAGGGAAGATGACGAGGGCAAAACATCCCTCGAAGACAATCATGACCACTACTCGACCCTTCGAACTGCTTCACATGGATCTTTTTGGTCCCACTCACTACTCAACTTTTACTACTACTGCTTGCCTCTATGGCTTTGTCATTGTTGATGATTACTCTAGATATACTTGGGTACACATAATCCTTTACAAGACTGAAGTGCAGGATGTCTTCAGACGCTTCGCCAATCGAGCTATGAACAATTACGGCGCCAAGATAAAGCACATCAGAAGTGACAATGGCACTGAATTCAAGAACACTGGCCTTGATACATATCTTGATACCTTGGGCATCACACATGAATTCTCAGCTCCGTACACGCCACAGCAGAATGGCGTCGTCGAACGTAAGAATAGAACACTCATTGAGATGGCCAGAACGATGCTAGATGAATACAAGACTCCAAGAAAATTCTGGACCGAAGCCATTGACACTGCATGCCATACAATCAATCGTGTGTATCTTCACAAGGTTCTGAACAAAACATCTTATGAACTCCTAACTGGCAAGAAGCCAAATGTCAGTTACTTCAGAGTATTTGGCGCAAGGTGCTGGATCAAGGACCCACACCACACCTCAAAGTTTGCACCAAAAGCACATGAGGGTTTTATGCTTGGATATGGAAAGGATTTGCACTCCTACAGAGTCTTCAATCTCTTTCACTACAAAGTGGTTGAAACAGTGGATATGCGGTTTGATGAGACTAATGGTTCACAAAGAGAGCAACTGCCAAATGTGCTAGATGAAGTTCCAGCTAGTGAGTCAATCAAGCTTATGGGAACTGGAGACATTATACCTTCTGAAGCTCATCCTGAAGAAGAACTTATCATCTCAGCACCTGATCAACATGAGGACAATGTTCAGCCTGAAGACATTCCTCCCAACAACAACACAGATCAGCAAGAGCAAAGTCTTCGCCCTATACATCCTCGCGTTGCCAATGAAGTGCAGATTGAAAGAATAATTGATAGCATCAATGCACCTGGTCCACTCACTCGTTCAAGGGCAACTCAGCTAGCAAATTTCTGTGGGCACTTCGCATTCGTCTCAATATCAGAACCCAAGAAAGTTGAAGAAGCCTTCATGGAACCTGAATGGATTCAAGCTATGCAAGAAGAGCTTCAACAGTTTGAGCTGAATAATGTATGGGAACTGGTTAAGCGTCCTGATCCACGGAAGCACAACATAATAGGCACCAAATGGATATACCGCAACAAGCAAGATGAGCATGGTCAAGTTGTCAGAAACAAAGCTCGTCTCATTGCTCAAGGATATACTCAAGTGGAAGGCATTGACTTCGATGAAACATTTGCTCCTGTGGCTAGGCTTGAAGCCATACGCATACTGCTGGCCTATGCAAATCATCATAACATAATTCTATATCAAATGGATGTGAAGAGTGCCTTTATCAATGGCAAGATTGAAGAAGAAGTGTATGTTGCACAACCGCCTGGCTTTGAAAATCCAAAACATCCTGACATGGTATACAAGCTCAACAAGGCACTGTATGGCCTCAAACAAGCCCCTAGGGCCTGGTATGACACACTCAAATACTTCCTGAAGAGCAAAGGCTTCATACCTGGTTCCCTAGATCCCACTCTTTTCACGAAGACATATGATGGTGAACTGTTTGTGTGCCAAATATATGTGGATGACATTATCTTCGGCTGCACCAATCAGAAGTACAGTGAAGAGTTTGGATATATGATGCAAGAGCAATATCGGATGTCCATGATGGGGGAGCTGAAGTTCTTCCTTGGTCTTCAAATACGACAACAACGCAATGGCATCTTCATATCTCAAGAGAAGTATCTCAAAGATTGCCTGAAGAAGTTCGGTATGCAAGACTGCAAAGGCTTCACAACACCAATGCCAGCCAAACATCATCTGGGTCCTGACGACAATGGTAAAGAGTTCGATCAAAAGGTATACCGCTCCATGATTGGTTCTTTACTTTATCTATGTGCATCTAGGCCAAATATTATGCTTAGTGTTTGCATGTGTGCTCGATTTCAAGCGGCACCAAAGGAGTCGCATCACTTAGCTGTGAAGCAAATTCTTCGATATTTGGCTCACACCCCAACTCTAGGATTATGGTATCCAAAGGGCTCAGATTTTGATTTCGTTGGATTCTCGGATGCTGATTATGCTGGTGACAAAGTTGATCGCAAGTCTACATCAGGCACATGTCACTTTCTGGGACGATCACTTGTATGTTGGTCTTCAAAGAAGCAGAACTGTGTATCTCTCTCCACTGCTGAATCTGAATACATTGCTGCTGGATCTTGTTGCGCTCAGCTTCTGTGGATGAAGCAAACACTCAAGGACTATGGAATTCATCTGAAGCAAGTGCCACTGTAATGCGACAACGAAAGCACCATCAAGATTGCCAACAACCCAGTTCAGCACTCGAAGATAAAGCACATTGAAATTCGTCATCACTTTCTCAAAGATCATGTTGTGAAAGAAGACATTGATATCATACACGTCAAAACTGAAGAGAAATTGGCAGATATCTTCACCAAGCCCTTGGATGAGAAGAGGTTTTGCAAGTTACGGTGTGAGCTAAATATCCTGGAATCCTCAAATGTCCTGTGATCAGGCACACATCCTAACCCTTATGCATATTGATGACTTAGGTGTGCAACACACGAAGTGAAGTATATCTTCAATCAATGAAGACATACATTCTAAGTGTGAATACATTAATGAGGAATTTGACTTCGGAGCGCCACGATAATTGTGCGCCGTGTCTGGGTCTAATACTTCCTATACGGTGGGTAACGCCACCACCAAACGTTCTATTTTGAAGTGTTTCACTCTTGGCGTTACCTTGCAATGTCTTCACATTTGGTTTGGCTTCGAACTCAACATATATTCATGATTATCTTCACTACGTTGATTATATATATATATACTAGTGTTCTGTCCTCTACAGCATTCACTTATAGCTATGTCTTCTTGGTTGAATCTTTTGAACTAAGTGAATGTGATCGGACCCTAATCTCTCTATGCTCTCTATCTCAAACTCTATCTCTCCAAGTCATATGCATTCTATTGAAACTGTCGAATGTCCTCTCTGCATCCTTGTCAGCAGAAGACACGGAGACAACCTTTAAAACCGTTTTCAATGCTCATTCATCCACAAGAAATCCGAAGAAGTAGGAACGACCGCCCAACAATCCAGGCGTGCGTGGGATGTGGAACTGCCCCCAAAATACCGCATGATGGCCATGTACTACTCAGATGCGAATCGCCAAGGGCACCTGAGTAATAGCGCAGTGCCACCCCTGCGCCTATAAATTCACACTTACCACGGTCATTATCTCCTTCTTCCACCCTCGCATGAACCCTAGCGCCACCGCTAGCTCTCGACGACGCCGGCGACGAAGCGCTTCGCTGCCGCAACCTCTCCGACTCCGTCTTCACGCCGATCGCGGACATCATCCTCTCCGCCGTCGCCGTAGGTGTCTTTCATCGCCAAGTTAGGGCACAGAGGATTGAACTGCTCGGCATCATCTCCCACTCCGTCTAGCAGTTCCAAGTGTGGTAAATAAAACTTCTTTTTACAGCCCCTGTTGATCTCATGGTTCTGTCACTTTCTACCATAAGAAGTTTCTCTTCACACAAGTTAGATCTTTCAATCTGCATCTCATAACATGCCTAGTATATTCACTTGTGCTTCATGAAGTAGTTAGATTCCTCACTTGTACTGATCTGTGGGTTCGTACAAATCTGGAACCAACTTCTTTTCTATGAGTGAATGTCTTCGCACGATGAGGTCAATGTCTTCTAAACTGATTTATCTTCAAAATCTTCTGAGAATGCATATGACCTCTTCCCCTTCCCTCGCACCTTAATGCTGTCACAGGTACATGTCCGTGGGAGAATCCTTTGGTTCTCATAGTCTGCATTCATTTGCAGAATTCTTACAGCATCACATAAATTCTCCTGAAGCCAGTTCCTGTTGGTCCAGCAAGAAAAAGCCTTTGAAGCCTTTGAACGTCTTGAAGCCTTTCAAGTTAAAGTTTATGGCTTCAGAAACAGCAGCAAGGAAGGGGGGCAGACAGCAACGTGGAGGAACATCCAAAGATCTGCCTGATGAACTGGCAGAAATGTATAAAACCGATCCTGAAGAGAATTATGGTCAGCGCAAGACCCGAATCCAATGGATTCGACGCTATTGGGCAGAACAATGGTTCAAGTACCGCTTCACAACCCAAGAGTATGCTGAGAAGAGTGCCATCAAAAGACCATGGGGAGACATCTTATTCAAGAACCTTGTACCCAGGACCAGAGATGAAGCCATTGCTCAAGGCTTCTACCCATGCATGGTCCGAGGACCACAGCCTGCTGAAGCACATCCGTCGTCACTACTCTGGTGTCGTGACGACAATCTGTTCAAGTGCAACTTCCAATTTGCCCAGAACTCAGCGAAGCAGAACAAGAAGAAGTTGGGGTTAGACTTCAACCCTGGTCCCTCCGCACCAAGGGCAGATGGCACACGCAACGCAGAACCCAATATCATCGGTCCGTATGCCAACCTTGAGGGCCTCATCACCTGCATCTTAGTCCAAGGGACTGCCATGAATGACCCTCCAGCTGACTCTGAGTCTGATGAAGCTCCTGCTGTACCGAAGCCAAAGCAGTCGAAGAAGCCAAAAGCTTCAAAGCCGGCCCCTTCGCCAAAAATCTCAAGGGCGAAGCCATTGGCAACTGCACCTCCTGAAGACAGTGTGCAGTCTGAAGACGTCTCCCGCGTCTCCAAGCCCCAGAAGGCCAAGATGCCTCAGCCACACACCGGCAAGGAGCTCACAGCTACTGCCATTCTGCGCAGCGAAGCCATTGATCTGTCAAGTAATGAAGATCTTGGAGATGACGCTCTCGAGTAGCTCATCAAGAGCAAAGAAGAAGCTGAAATCTTCAACAATTTGCCTCTCTTTGATGTCGCCATCATCCACAACTTCATCGATGAATGGTTTGCCACACCAAACATCAGCTTCGAAGATCTGCAGCTGCCCGTTGGCCTCAGCGTCGCCTTCCAAGGCGCTATTGCTTCAGAACTTGCAATTGCCCAGCGCATTGTTGAACTGAAGCAGAAAATTGATCATGAAAAGGCTCAGTTCAAGAAGCATATGGCCAAGCTCAGCGTGCAAGAAGTAAAGAGCTTCAAGATCATGTTGCACGAACTAAAGGAAAACTTTCTGAAGAAGCGTGCAGAAGCTCAAGGTTCGCGGGAGCGAATGAAGACTCTGGCAGACAGATGTGTGCAGGCCTACAATGAGGCCGAGAAGCGCAAGGCACTTGGGCATCCCGACATCGACCCCAGGATGGCCGCGAAGAAGAAGAAGAAGCCTACTATGGCTGAACCAGAGGCCCCAAGGCAAGAAGCAGTTCCAATTGTCTTCCCAACTGCAACGACTGGCTCGAAGCCAAAGAGCCGGTCAACCGCTTCAGAGCTCAAGAAGACGCGAACTGCAGAGGCTGAAGCCAGGAAGCGGAAACACTCTGAAGCCTCTCCTTCTGCCTCCACTCAGAAGAAGCGAAAGATCAAGAAAGCTCGGGCTGCTCCCACAGATCCCTTGATGGTTGAACCCCTTTCTGCCGTTCACCCTGACGCAGAACGACAACTGAAAGTTCATGAGCCTGCTTCCACAGAGGCTCCTGAAGCTGAAGACATACCAGCAGCCGACCCCATCGCTGCTGAAGACATTGATCATCAGGACAATGTACAAGATGATGCAGCCCTTCCTCAGTATGAACACAGCGAACTCATCAGCATTGGTCGTCCTTTGACGCCAATTGCACAAGATGCGTCATGGGTGGATCACCCTCAAGAGGAAGAACACTATGAGGCCCAGCCCACTCCAACCCCAAAGGCGTCATCTGCGTTCCGCAGGCTTCGCAAAGGTCCAAGGCCTCAAGTCTATGCTGAAGACATTCCGGCTGCATCAGCCGCGGAAGAAGTACCACAAGAGCCCACTCCTCTGCTCCACCAAGAAGCAGTTCTCCAGGAGAACGTGCTTGTGACCGACCCTCCAGCTAGTCAAGCGGAGGCTGAAAATATTGAGGCTGCCACAACCAACACTGAAGCCAATGTGGAGCCCTCCCCACCAAAAGCTTCAGAAGACAGCGAAGCTACTGATCCAGACACTTCTGTTCCTGAGTCTGCTGCAGGTCCTCAATTTGATTACCATGTTGAGCACAGGCCTCATGTCCAGAAGCCAGTCCCAAGGCTGCCGAGGTTCCCAGGTCCTGCATCAGCACCTGGCTCCTTTAACATCAATAGCTTCAAGGCAGATAATACGTTCTTCAACAGCTCCAAGAACCCCTATTCAAGGGAAAGGATTTCATCAGATAGGTTCTGGAGCTATCCTCAGCGCAGCTACTATTCATGCATCCTATACAACCAAGGTCGCATCTTCCCGCACAAGCGCCTTGATGTTGAAGCCATTGCTGGTCTGCCCTATTTAGAGGAGGCGTTGGATTGCTTCAAGCAAGTGGGTCTGCTGCAGTTTGTAACTGATGAAGAGCACTGGAATGAAGAGCTTCTGCTGCAGTTCTATGCCACCCTCCACATCAAAGGATACAACAGAGATCCGAAGACTTGGGCCCTGGATTGGATGACCGGCAATGTCCATCATGAAGCCAATGCATTTGATATCATTGAGCTCACCGGCCTGCCCACTCCTGGCGAATTCTTCGAGGAAGGCTGTCCACTACACACTGAAGCTCTTGAGAGCATATTCCAGAGGCCTGAACCGAATATGAGTCAGATGCTCTCCATGATGAAGCCATTGCCCCACGATGCTCCTTATCCAACAGAGTTCTTCGTTGAAGACTTTGAGTACCTGCCCAGAACCATCTATCACATTATCCGGCGGACTCTCTGGCCTATCAAAGGGCACTCTCCAAATGCAAAGATCAAGGGTGCAATGAAGACTCTGATATTTTGTATCCTTCATGGCAAATGCTTCAATGCACAGGACTTCTTCATACGCCAACTTGCTGCATCAGGCTCAGATTTACTTGGTTTGAAGTTCTATGCTCCTTGGGTAATGAGACTGATCAAGCTTCACTCTGCAATCTCATATCAGCCCTCAGCCTGCAACCATCGGATCTTCTTGCCAGATGTGGATACCTCTACTGAAGCTATATATCCTGAGCCTGCCAAGCAACCTTTGAGTCTTCAGAGTGCAGAACACCAGAGCTTCACTCAAAACGTTGAAGGTGTTGAAGCCATCTCCAGGGTGTATCCTTTGGCTGGCACTACACGTGCACCACACCCTGCTTCAACTGAAGCCACTTACAGTGCAACTGCTTCAAGACCCAAGAAGCGCACTCGTGTTCTCAACGACCAAGAGCTTCTTGTGGCCCTTCATCAAAAGCAGGATAGGCATCATGACTGGTTGAAGCGACAGATGAAAAGCCTCTTGGTGGATGTAAATCGTATCCGAAATCTTGCCACCAAGAATGCTTTCGTTACCCATGAAACCTGTCGTCGTACATGGAAAGGGCTATCAATGATATGTACTGAAGCTGAACTTGAAGAGGATGGCTTCATTGAGCGATTCAAGTTTGACACCACACCTCCTAGAAGGGCTGTGATGCGAAGCACTCCATCTCTTGAAGACTGTGAGTTTTCTTCCTCTGCTACCACAGTCACTGCCAGAATCATTGATGAAGAAGACGATGCTACCTCACCGCCACCTGCTTCAGCACCTCCAAGCTCTTCTGCACCGCCAAACAACGCCAACAACCCTGCTACTTCATCTACTCCTCAAGGGAACGAGTAGAGGCTCTATGTCTTCAAACCTTTTTGGTCATTACTGACAAAAGGGGGAGAAGCATATGAGATTGATAGTCTTCAAGCGGGTTCATATGGGCGGGTGCCTTATATTTTGCTTCGTGCATACAACTCTCGTTTTTTTTGCTACATTTGGTTCTTACGAGTTGTAACACTTAAACCAGATGGTCGTCTGCTACTTGTTTGCCACCCTGTTATGCGAAGATAAATTCCGCATGTGCGACGATAAATTCCGCACTTATCTCATTCTGCAGACGTCCATTTTCCATTATGCATGTCATTATCTTCATATACTTTCACATGCATAGTGGATTTTCATCATAAGCTGAAGTGGATCTCCACAAGTACAACCTGCCATGTGCATTTGCATTCCAAAAGCAAATTAACTTATATGCACATCTTCAGGGGGAGCCCTTGCAACTTTTGAAGACAATTCCTTATCCTTTACAATTTCACAGACTATATTCCCCGTTGAAAACTTCAACTAGTTTATCATCAATCACCAAAAAGGGGGAGATTGTAAGTGCATCTAGTGCCACCCCTAGTTGGTTTTGGAGTATTGACGACAAACCTAGTTGAGGGACTAATGTGTTTGTGAGAATTGCAGGATAACACAGGTAGAAGTCCCTCATTGATTCGGTTTTATTACCAGAGATGACCCCTAAAAATGTATGAAGACATTGAAGTCAAAGGTGGTATATGAAGATATTCACATTGAAGACTATGACAAAAGAAGACACGTTATGAAGCCAATGGAGCTCGAAGACTTAGATCTTTCGTAGTTCCTTTTTCTTTTGTGTTGAGTCATAGGAACCACCGTACTGTTAAGTGGGGTCCAGGAGAACCAGTCAGAATGACTGAAGTGATGCCTAAACCAAAAACCTATGTCTTCGAGTGAAGACAATGAGAGCGAATCTTGTCCAGAGGACAAGTCAGCTTTGCTTGTAGCCCAAGTAAAGTTGCCATGAGAGTTTGAAATCTGACCGTTAAGACACGTGTCAGTTCCTTAGTGACCCAGGGTCATTTCGGACAAATCAGGTCGGGTTGCCAAGTGGCTATAAATAGCCCACCCCCTACAACCATAAACGGTTGGCTGCTCAGATTTCAGTGCACGGCTTTTGTCGTTTGAGAGCAACCCACCTCGAAGCCTTTGAGAGAAAATTCCTAGCGAGGAGAAAGCCCTAACCACCCAGAGCCAGAGTAAATTGGGCATCACTTAAGTCTTCTTGTCTGAGTGATCTGAAGACTTATTACACTTGAGGACTGTGCATCCTCCAGACGGTTAGTAGTCGCGTTCTGAGAATCCAAGAGACATTGTGGATTGCCAGTGAACGAAGTCTGTGAAGGTTTGGGAGTCTACCTTGAAGACTTACCTGAGTGATTGGGCGAGGACTATGTGACCTTAGCTCAAGGAGAATACGGTGAGGACTTGGTGTCCTGAGCTGCGTGTTCAGGACTGGGTGTCCGGGACTGTGTGTCCTAAGGTTTAAATACCGAGCCGCTCCAACCAGACGTATAGTTGCCACAGCAACTGGAACTGGTCCAACACATCATTGTATTCAACGAGTCACTGGTTTCATTTTCACTTCCTTTTACTTACTGTTACTCATTGTGAAGCCATTGCATGCTTGCTATATCTTTTGTCTTCACAACGTATCTGTATGATTTGTTTGGCTTCATAACTTCTTCCTACCTGATCCTTATTACACTGCAGCTACTTGTCATTGTGCTTTCACTCTATTGAATACTTGAACATGGCTTGCCTAGTGTAATCTAACTTCCGCTGCATAGTGATAGGCATATCTCTACTGTTTGTCTTCAAAACTTCCACGCTTTCAAGACTTTCATAAATATCGCATATTCCCCCCCCCTCTAGTCGATATAACGCACTTTCAAGCCACTTGGCGAGCGAAGAAGAAGAATAATATTTCTGCTATTAGAAGAAGCGATGGATCTCTGTCTCGGGATATGGATGAAATCAAAGGTATTGCTAACTCATTTTTCAATAACCTTTACTATTGTGATCATATGGTTAACCCATCTCGTATTCCACTTGTGAAACCGTTGGTGAATGATGAAATGAATGAGGAGTTATGCAAACAATTTTCTGAGCAAGAAATTAGTGATACACTTTTCCAAATTGGGCCTTTGAAGGCGCCAGGACCTGATGGGTTTCCAGCCAGATTCTTCTAGAGGAACTGGGGTTTGTTAAAGGAAGATATCGTTCGTGCCGTCCAGCAATTTTTTCTTTCAGGAAATATGCCCGAAGGGATTAATGATACTACCATTGTTCTTATTCCTAAAGTGAAGAATCCCCAATCGATGAAAGATTTTCGGCCAATTAGCCTATGCAACGTCATATATAAAATTATTTCCAAGTGCATCGTAAATAGAATGAGTCCCCTCTTGGATGGTATGATTTCTCCTACACAAAGTGCCTTCATTCCTGGAAGATTAATCTCAGATAATGCTCTCATCGCTTTTGAATGTATGCATTCGTTGAATACATTGAAAGATAGTCGTGGTGAATATTGTGCATATAAGTTGGATCTTGCTAAAGCTTATGATCGTGTGGACTAGAAGTTTCTGGAAAGCATGCTTGGAGCGTATGGCTTTGCGCCAACTTGGATAAAGTGGATTATGGCGTGTGTTACATCAATAAAAAAATTAGTGCAATTTAATGGGCAGTTACTTGACTCTTTTCATCCGTCGCGTGGGCTTAGGCAAGGTGATCCAAGATTTTTGGTTGAACAAATATGCTCCAGTTATCTCTCATTTATTATTTTTTGACGACAACCTTTTGTTTTTTAAGGGTTCTGTGGATCAAGTTTTGGCCGTCAAAGGTATTTTGACAGCTTATGAGGAGGGTACAGGTCAATTGTTAAGCCCAGAAAAATGTTCCATTTTATTTGGGAAAAGAGTTGCTTTGGAAGATCAGGTGTCCATTTTGGTTATCCTTCAGATCTCAAGTGAAGTATTTGATGATAAATATCTGGGTTTACCAGTGCCAGAGGGTCGTATGAAGGCGGGCAAATTTCAATCTACCAAAGATAAAGTTATTAAGCGGGGAGCAGACCGGGTTGAAAAATATGATTCCGGCGGGGTCAAGGAAATACAAATCAAATCTGTTATTCATGTTGGGGAACGTAGTAATTGCAATGCTTGTGAAGAAATTCCAAAAGTTCACCAAGAAGAAAGGCTTCAGAAAGTCTTCATAATCAAGCTTAAGGAATGATGAAGCTTCTGCCAATTAAGGCCCAATACGAATTCCTGTAACTCTCCGGTACTCTGAAAAATACTCGAATCACTCGGAACCTTTCCGATGTCCGAATATAGCCATCCAATATATCGATCTTTACATCTCGACCATTTCGAGACTCCTCGTCATGTCCCCGATCCCATCCGGGACTCCGAACAAAGTTCGGTCATCAAATCACATAACTCATAATACAAATCATCACAGAATGTTAAACGTGCGGACCCTACGGGTTCAAGAAATATGTAGACATGACCTAGACTCATCTCTGGTCAATAACCAATAGCGGAACCTAGATGCTCATGTTGGTTCCTACATATTCTACGAAGATCTTTATCGGTCAAACCGCATAACAACATACGTTGTTCCCTTTGTCATCGGTATGTTACTTGCCAGAGATTCGATCGTCGGTATCTCGATACCTAGTTCAATCTTGTTACCGGAAAGTCTCTTTACTCGTTCCGTAATGCATCATCCCGCAACTAACTCATTAGTAACATTGCTTGCAAGGCTTATAATGATGTGCATTATCGAGAGGGCCCAGAGATACCTCTCCGACAATCGGAGTGACAAATCCTAATCTCGATCTATGCCAACTCAACAAGTACCATCAGAGACACCTGTAGAGCACCTTTATAATCACCCAGTTACGTTGTTACGTTTGGTAGCACACAAAGTGTTCCTCCGGTATCCGAGAGTTGGATAATATCATAGTCATAGGAACATGTATAAGTCATGAAGAAAGCAATAGCAATATACTAAACGATCAAGTGCTAAGCTAACGGAATGGGTCAAGTCAATCACATCATTCTCTAATGATGTGATCCCATTAATCAAATGACAACTCATGTCTATGGCTAGGAAACTTAACCATCTTTGATTCAACGAGCTAGTCAAGTAGAGGCATACTAGTGACACTCTGTTTGTCTATGTATCCACACATGTACTAAGTTTCCGGTTAATACAACTCTAGCATGAATAATAAACATTTATCATGAAATAAGGAAATAAATAATAACTTTATTGTTGCCTCTAGGGCATATTTCCTTCAATTCAGGCCATTCCGGTCTATGCCATGAGTATTTTTAAATTTCCCGTATCCCTCTGTGATGAATTATCTCAGATTATTCGGAATTTTTGGTGGGGTGATGAGGATAATAGAAGGAGAACTCATTGGTTGGCTTGGGATAAGATGACAAGACGAAAAGGTGAAGGGGGTATGGGCTTTCGCGATCTCAGGCTATTTAATCAAGCTCTTCTGGCCAAACAAGGATGGCGTTTATTGGCTTTTCCGGATTCTTTGTGTGCTAAGGTGATGAAAGCAAAATATTATCCGCATGGACATCTTATTGATATGGTCTTCCCGCAATCATCATCGCTTCCGTGGCAAGGTATTATGCACGGCCTTGAATTATTGAAACAGGGTGTAATATATAGAGTTGTTGATGGGACCAGTATAAACATATGGAGAGACAATTAGATTCCTAGGGAGTCTGGCCTGAAGATTACTGCCAAGAAAAACAAAACAAGAATCAAATGGGTGTCCGAGTTATTTAGGTCAGATACTAGGAGGTGGGAGAATCTGATCAGGCACCTATTTCACCCTCATGATGCAGAAGAAATTTTAAAGTTGCGCATGCTGAATTTGGGTGAGGGAGATTTTATTGCCTGACATCATGAGAAAAGTGGCATGCTTTCAGTTAAGAGTGCGTACAGACTTGCTCAGAACCTCATGGACTCAAAGGTTAATCTGGGAAATTCTAGTGTAGCAGTAAATGGGGAAAGGAGGATCTGGAATATTATCTGGAAAGCTAATGTCCCTCAAAAGATTAGAATATTTGCTTGGCGGGTGGCTTCTAATAGTTTGGCGGTTCTAGTTAACAGGGTTAAACACCATCAAGCTATCCTGAGAACGTGCACAATTTGTGGCATCGAAGATGAATGCACTTTTCATTCATTGGTGAGTTGCCCAAAGGCACGTGCACTTCATTTGGCCTTGAGAAATGTGTGGAATTTGCCTGCCGAAGTGCTTTTTAAACATACTGGGCCAAATTGGTTTCTTATTTTACTGGATCAATTAAGTCCGATGACGCGTGAGCAAACTATATTCATGTTATGGAGAGCCTGGCATTTGAGAAATGATTTTATTTTTGCTAAAGGTAAAGAATCCATCTCAGCCTATGTGAATTTTCTACATAATTTTTGGGCTTCCTTTTTGTCTTGTCACACAAAAACGCAGGGAGTGATAAGTAACAAAGGCAAGGAATTGGGGAGGGCATTCAGGATTCGAATAATGTGGAGAGGAAGGATGTTAGTTGGAACCCTCCCAACGCGGAGTTTTTCAAGATTAATGTTGATCTAAGTTTTGTGGACGCAATCAATGTTGCGAGTGTGGGGGTGGTTGTCAGAAATCATACTAAAGAAGTAGTCATTTCCTCTTGGGATTATATTGGAGCCTGCTATAGCATTGAAGAAGCAGAACTTAGAGCGACAATATCCGGATAGTATATCAGTATCACCCTTCACAAACCCATCATTTTAGAAACTGACTGTTCTTTTGTGGTTGGTGTTCTAGAAAATGACAGGTTTGACAGATCTCCCCTTGTTGACCTAAAGAAGGAAGCATTCAGTATTTCTAAGATGTTGGCGAATGTGAAGACCTCCAAGATTAGGAGGAAAGCTAATAAGGTGGCGCACGAGATAGCTAAGTTTAGTTTTAATAATAGGTCTGACGGTGTTCTTATTAGTAGTGTTCCGGCCTGTGTGGCAGATGTTGTAATGAATGATTGTACTAATATTCTAATTTAATTAATACTAGTAAATGTGTACGTGCAATGCACGTTGATATTAGGTAATATATTAATTACACCCTAATATTAGGTAGGATATTATTTGCGTATTAATTATGTAATTAGCATCGGCATTAATATTTGGTATGATGTTAACTGTACACTAAACATGTTGAGCGCTCACCATTGGAGCAGCCTCAGTCGTTGGATTGACTTGATTTGACGGCCGAGATTTGTTGGATCTGCCTCTTTGGGTCTTTCTATATTGGTATAGATATGGGTGGGGTTTTCAAAAAAAGAATAAGGTCTACACTATTTGATAGTGATTACCTCAAAGCAAAAATGAAAGCACACATATTATGGCATGAAAGTAGCCATACGATTGTCTACGCCACTTTGTGGTAATTACCTCTATGTGTTCTACAAAACAAATTTCTATGCCATTTATGGTGATTATCTTTTGTAGAAAGTCATATTTTGGGTCGTTTGGGCTTTTCCTAGACCTTTATATTTGAATCAAGCATTTTCTATGCATTATATTTTCATGCAGGGTATGGCTGACATATCCAAGAAGGAATTTGCTGAGTTTGCCATTGATGGTAGAAATTATCTAACTTGGGCCATGGATGTCAAGATTAACTTTGCGACCAGGAATCTGATCAGCATTATAACCACATCTACTCAAGGTGCTCCTGCTATCGCAGATATGACAAAGTATGCTTCTTTGCAATTCATTCGACACCACCTTGATCCTGCTATGGAAGAAGAGTACATGATGGAGGAAAGTCCTCTATCATTGTGGAACTCCTTAAAGGAGCGTTATGATCAACAAAGGTCGGTGATGTTGCCTGAAGCACAAAGAGAATGGGCACTTATCCGTTTCCAGCATTTTAAGTCCATTGCAACATACAATTCTGTCGTGCATCAAATCAACTCTAAGTTGAGATTCTGCAATAATGCAGTTTCAGATGCGGATCTCATTGAAAAGACACTCTCTACTTTCCATCCTAATATGAGGATTCTTGTTGAACAACATCGTCAACAGAAATACATGAAGCATTCTGAGTTGATATATGCACTTCTTCAGGTAGAAAAGCATAGTGAAATTCTGGATAAGAGTATTATGTCCCGTCCAACGGGAACACAGCCGTTGCCTGAAGCACATTTTAATTCTTAGAATACTCAAAAGTCCCATGGTCCCAAAAGGAACCATAGAAAGTTTAAAGGAAAGTGAAGATGCAATGAGAATCCGAATAGCAATGGAGTTCAAAAGGACAAGAATCATTTTAAGAAAAATGATAAGGGTAGAAGCTCTCAAGCTTGCTACAGATGTGGTTGTACTACTCATCATGCAAGGAAGTTTACAACTTCTAAGCATTTGGTGACGCTGTATCAGCAATCAGTTGGCAAGGGAAAGAAGGATCAAAGGAACCAGTACGAAGCTCACTTCACTGGTCCAATGATTGAAAGTTCTCAAGACATTCATCGGAACAAAGTTTATGACAACATGGAGAACCAAGATCAGGCTCAACAAAGGGAAGGACCGCCACTTAATGTTGATGACATGTTGGTAGACTTCACTTCTACTAAAGACATATATGGAGATATGCTTTGATCTTCCAATAATGTCATAAGTATTTTGATAATGTCCTTAGTTATGTTGTGTGTTGTAAAATAATTATGTCCTCGGACATATGGTATTGTAATAATTATGTACTTATACATAATGTATTATAATATGTAAGCAGACATACATAGTATGTAATGTATGTGTTAGTTATATATGAGATTGGATAAATAATGACTTTTATTCTTTTACTCTATAGAAAACTTTGAGAAACAATCCAATGGAGGAGGAAATTTTTTTAGTAGACAGTGGTGCCTCTAACACAATTCTACGGGAGGTTAAATACTTCCAAAGTCTCAAAATGTGTAAGGGAAGTGTTATGACAATTGGTGGTCATGACATGGTAATTGTTCATTCTGGTCAAGCCACATTTACACCCCCGAATGGTACGAAACTTGAAATCCAGGAGGCATTATTGTATTCGGATTCAACTTGTACCATGTTGAGTTTTAAGGATATCTGCATGAATGGCTACCACATTGAAACTCAAGAAGACAATGTGGTTGAAAGCCTACTCATAACTCAACAGAAGGAATCCGACAAGGAAATCCTTGAGAGACTGCCTACTCTATCTTTTGGACTGTATTACACATACATCAAGCCAGAGCAACATTTGGCATACAAAATAATTTTTCAGAATCTTGACAAGTTCAAGATATGGCATGATCGCCTGGGTCATCCTAGTGTGGGGATGATGAGAAAAATTATTGATGGTTCAACTGGACACAACATAACGATTGTTAATTTCCCCAAATCCTCGGATTTCGTATGCACTGCATGTGCAACTGGGAAATTAATCACAAGACCTGCATATCTGAAGATCAAGAATGAGCCACTTAATTTTCTTGAACGCATTCAAGGAGATATGTGTGGCCCAATTCAAACGTTATCGTGACCATTTAGATATTTTATGGTGCTCATTGATGCATCAAGAAGATGGTCCAATGTGTGTCTATTATCAACAAAGAACCATGCTTTTGCAAAACTGGTCGCTCAAATCATTAAAGTAAGGGAAAATCATCCTAAACACGGGATAAAATCCATTAGAATGGATAATGTTGCTGAATTTAGTTCACGAGCATTCAATGATCACTGCCTAGCTTTGGGCATAACTGTGGAGCATTCTGTACCATATGTACACACACAAAATGGTCTTGCGGAATCACTTATCAAGACGATCAAGTTGATAGCAAGACCATTCCTACAGAACTGTAATCTTCCAACATCCTGTTGGGGACATGCGGTATTGCATGCTGCGGAGTTGATACAAATTTGACCAACTGCATATCATACGAACTCCCCATTGTAGTTGGTACGTCGAAATCAACCAAGTATTTCCCATCTTTGAAGATTCTTGTCGGTGTACTAGAGTAGGGGTACCCTTGTACCCCGAACTTGTGCACGGGCAGTCGCAGCGTCCCGCGGCAAGGCCTGCCAGGTCACCGCCAAGATTCCTTGTGGTCCCTCTGAAGACCATTCAAGAACAAAGTACTCAAGACAAGACCCCGGCAAGAGGAGCTTGCTGGGAAGAAGGCAAGACCCCGACAAGAGGAGCTTGCCGGGAAGGCCATCAGAAGCGTTCCAAGGCCCCGGCAAGAGGCGCTTGCCGGGAAGGCCGTCCGAGGCACTCCAAGGAACTTGCCGCGGCGCGCTTCGCGCCCCGGCAAGGCCCGGTGAGTGACAAGCTCCCGGAAGCGACAAGTCGACGGCCGCGGCAAGGCGCTTGCCGCGGCAAGCCTCCACTCCTCGCCCGCGCTCCAGCACATCCACCCACGTGTTGCTCCGGGGCCCCTCCCGAGCGCACGTGGCAGGAGGCTGTGCAGCTAGGGGCGTGCGGTGGCACGCAGGCGCTGACAAGACAACCATCGTGGCAAGACGGTGGCGTCCCTAGCGGTCCCTTTTGGTGCTGTCTAGGCGACACAGACGGGCATTTAATGCCCTTGTCCCCTGCCGTCAGGGTTAGGTATAATAACACTGTAGCAGCTAGCTGTGCCTACTACAGCACCTAGCTGTGCCTACCCACGGCACCCTTTCCATTTTTGCCCTTGGCCCCCGTTGCTCTATGTCGGTAACCCCTTGAGTATAAAAGGAGGCCCGTGTGCAACGTAGAGGGGGCCGGCCACCTTGAGAGCCCTCGCGAGGTTCAGCAATTCCACACACTCACGCTCGCCCTCGAGCTAGAAATCAATACCAATCCACAAAGCAGGAGTAGGGTTTTACGCATCCTTGCGGCCCGAACCTGGGTAAATCGCTCGCGTGCTTCGCTTCGATTTACTCCTCGCACGACCAACCGCCCGCTTGCTTCGCCTCGATCTGCTCTTTGCGCAACCTCCGCCCCCCGCCGAACCAAAAGGGACCCAGTCCGCCGGTCCCATAGGTGCCCGTGGATCAAAAACCCCGGCATCTCTGGCGCGCCAGGTAGGGGGCGTCGAAGTTGTGCGAACCAGATCCGGCGTCCTTGCGAGCCAGATCTTCTTCATCTTCATCAACATCTGATCCGGCGTTCTTGCGAGCTAGATCTTCATCTTCTTCATCAACATGCCGCCGAAGAAGAAAGTTTCGGAGGCAGCTGCTCCGTCCGCGCCGAGCCGCCCACCGCCGGAGCAAACGGACGGTGGGGCAGGCGCCGGCGGAAGGGCACGCATCGACGAGGGAACTCTTGGTGCTGCCAGGTCCCAGGGCAAGGCTGCGCTGCCCATCGGCGGCGTGGCCGGCTCCCACAATGACCGGGCGCCCTCCAAGACCTCGGCATCCGTGCATGCACCGCGCCCATCTCAGGAGGCGCGGGACCGGCAGCGTCATGGTACCCACGGTACCATGCGCTCGCTGGATCAAGATCGAGCTGGTGGATCTCGGAGCGCCCAAGGCCACCATGCACGTTAACACGCCCAGAATAGATAAGTTGCCAAAGCCTGAGCAACCAGATCTCTAATCTTTGAGTTATCTCCCCTGGATCGGCTCACTTTGTATGAGAAGCCTGTGCGCGGAGGAGCCGACTCGTAGCTGGCTGCGCACTTGTGTTGTTTCGAGCTCGCTCAACAACATTAGGTGAGCTGCGGCTGGTTGCTACACTAGCCGCGCCCTTGCATTGTTTCGAGCCTGCTCAACAATGTAAGTTAGCTGCGGCTAGTTGCTACACTAGCCGCGCCCTTACTTTGCTTCGAGCCCCGCTCAGCAACTTAAGTGAGCTGCAGCTAGCTGCGACAAGGTTTCTTGCCGGTAGCGGCACCGCCAGTTCCGCGCTCAGCGCTCGCGGTCTGGATGCCTGCACCGGCAAGTTCCCTAAAAGCGTAGGGTAAAAACATGCAAAGTTGACGCCGAAGTGGGAAGGCCCTTACCGGGTGAAACGAGTCACAGGGCCTGGCGCTGTCCGCCTTGAGACCGAAGATATCATCCCAGTGAGCAATTCCTAGAGCATCGAGCATCTTCGTAAGTTTTACCCGTAAGGCGCGGTTGCCGGAACCCGTTCCGGCAACCACCTCTTGTACAAAGTCTTGCCGCTGTTGCATGTAATCCTTTGTACGAGGCCGGGCGCAGATCCTGTGCGCAGCAGAGCTCGCGTGCTCCGCACATTTTGTCGATTTTATGCTTTCTATTTTCTGGCATATATGATCTGACATTTGTGCAGCACCAACCCCACGGCAAGCGTTGACGAGCTGCTAGGCTCTATATATTTATTTTCTCTTCTTTCTTTTCTTCCTTCTTCAAAGGAAAGAAAGGATCCCTCGCCCACAAGTTTGCCGGGGGGGAAGGGAGAAGAGAAGGGTATGGACCAGGCGTCGTTCAAGAATTTCGTCTTGCCGGGAAGCAAGCGACAGAAAAGCTAAGTTGCCAAAGTTTGAGCAGCCAAATCTTTTAAATTCCAAGTTATCTCCCTTGAACGACTGCACTTTGTATGGGAAACCTGTGCGCGGAGGAGCCAACTCGTAGCTAGCTGCGCACTTGCGTTGTTTCGAGCTCACTCAACAACATTAGGTGAGCCGCGGCTAATTGCTACACTAGCCGCGCCCTTGCATCGTTTTGAGCCTGCTCAACAATGTAAGTTAGCTGCGGCTAGTTGCTACACTAGCCGCGCCCTTACTTTGCTTCGAGCCCCGCTCAGCAACTTAAGTGAGCTGCAGCTAGCTGCGACAAGGTTTCTTGCCGGTAGCGGCACCGCCAGTTCCGCGCTCAGCGCTCGCGGTCTGGATGCCTGCACCGACAAGTTCCCTAAAAGCGTAGGGCAAAAACATACAAAGGGAGGAGTCAAGTAAAGGGAATAACATTGCAATGGCTACCCAGAAGAAAGTTATATTACAAAATAGCTTGTCGCAGCTCTAATAAATGTCTTCTATGACATAGCTAGCAGCGACAAGGAAAGAAGGAAGCCGGCGGCCTAGTCGACGCGGTCGCCCTCAACCCTCTTGATCCCGCTCACCTTGTCCACAATGGGTGCGACAAGGGCCTTGAGCTCTTCCTGATCGATATCAGGCGGCAAGGATCTGAGGACGTTGTGGAGGCGGAGGCCTGGGTTGCGGAAGGCCACCTTCATCAACACCTTCTGAAGGGCTCCCGCGCAGATCTCGCGCGACTCGTCGGCCAGCCGCTTCGGGATCTCATCCCGGAGCCGCTGTACCGCCGTCGCCACGCCTTGGAAGAACATAGTGAGCTTGGCGCTAGGTTGGAGGTTCTCGTCGGAGGAGTACCCGAAGTCCTCCACCCCCAGCTGCGCCAGCTCCTTGTCGATGTCCCCGGTGGCGTTCACGAGGCTCTCTGTCCAGTGCTCCACCGTATCCCTAAAGGCATTTTGGGTGGTGGCAGCATCTCCAGCAACGCCTTGTCGGCATCGATCTCCTTCTTCAGGGCCGCCTCCCGCTCCTTGGCGCCGTCCAGCGCCTTGGTCAAAGCGACCAGCCTCGACTCGAGGGCGGCGTTGGAGTCCTTGGCGGCACTGAGCTCTTCGCCATATGCTTTGCGGTCAGCCTCCAGCTGCACCACCTTCATCTCCAGCACCTTTTTGGCGGCCTCGGCAACGGCGGCAGCGTCCTCCGCTTGCTTGAGGGCCCCGCCCAGCTTCTCCTCGCGCACGGCAAGCTCCTCCTCGTGAGCGTCGAGGTCGACCTTCCGTTGCGCCTGCTCACCCACTTCCGCGGCTAGCTTCACGGCGGCAAGTCGCTGCAGCTCTTCGGCTTCGGCCCTCTCGAGGAGAAAGGCCTTCTTCGCCTCAGCGAGCTGCTCCCGCTCCTCTGCCAAGGATCGGACGGCTTCCCGGTGGAAACCCGCGAGCTCGTCTGCGCGCTTCTCAATGTCTGCTCCCGCCTTCGTGACAAGCGCCTCACGGGACTCCAGCTTGGCTTGTCGCGCGCGGTAGAGCGACATCAACCTGCGCAGAAGCCGCTCCTCCTCGGGCTCGTCGCTGCTGCTGCTTGGCGCGTCGACCAGCTTCAACCCCGCGGAGGCCAGCACTTCTCCGTCGAAGATCTCCCCCTCGACCGGCGCCCTGGGGCTCGAAGCCCAGGGGAGGTTGATAAAGACGCCTTCGCCGGCCTTCAAGTAAGCACTCGGCTGGGGCTCCTCGGTGCTTGGTGACGCGGCTCCGGCGCATGGGTCGGCGGTCGGCGCAGCGCCTGGCGCTCCTGCGGCCCCAGGGCTGTCAGTACGATCGCCAGATTCCTCGCCAGTTGTTGCGGCACCAGCCTTGGCGGCCTCGGCGCCGGCGGCGTCTCCAGCACCGGCAGCCTCGTCGGCGGCAGCCTCTGTCTCCATCCGCTCCTCAGCGGATGGATCTGATGGCCGGCAAAGGGGAGAAGAGTCAAGCAAAATCCAACAAAAACTCAAGAAGATCAGAAGAAGAGCCCAAGGGAAATTTCGAAGCAAGAAGATTACCTGCGCTGGGCTCGGTGGCCATGGTCTCTGCCGCTGGGGGGATGCTGGCGCCATCCCTTGGCAGAAAGCTTCCCCTTGCCGGAGAGCCAACCCCTGCCGGAGAATCTCTTGCCGGAGAATTTTCCCTGGGCGGCGTAGTTGAAGCAGATGGCATGCCGGGGGCTGTCTCCGGATGCTCCTGGTGAGGCTGCTCCGCTCCTACGCAAGTCGACAAGCAGATATCAGCAAAGACAAGTACCCATGCGCGCCTCACCGCGGCAAATAGTTCACACACTTACGCCGGGGGCTGCCATGGAGGAAAGTCGCCAGGTCCGGCAAGGTTGTCTCGGACGCGCCACCTGTTGTCGCAATGGGCACGTCCTCGACGATGACCGCCGGGGCCTTAGCTCTCTTTGCCGCTCTCTGGGCCAGAGTCCTAAAAAGGAGCAGGTTCAGGGAAAAGCAATCGAGAAACAAGAACAACAACAAGAACCGAAGAAATGCGAGTGCAGCAAGAGAAGCTTACTCTTCTTCATCCTCCTCGTCGGAGCTCAGCGCAGAGAAGTCGAAGCCCGGCGCGCTCCCAGAGCGAGGAGGCAGAGGAGAAGTTTCCCTTGGCCGCTTAGCGGAAGCAGTGGTGGTGGCCTGAGAAGACCCCGCCCCGGCTGTCGGCGCGGCACGGGAAGCGGTAGGGACCGAAGCGGTGGTCCGGCTGGACCCCGCTCCAGTTGCCGTCGTAGCACGAGGCGCTCCCGTGGCAACGGTGTTTGCCGTGGTCGAGCGCGTCACGCGGCGTGGCGACTGTTGACCCGCTTGCCGCTCCGCTGCGTCGCCAACCCCGCGGAGACGCCTTCTGGGCGGCGTTGGGGGCTCTGCTTCTGGTGGGCCGTCCGGAGGCAAGGAGGAAGAGGAGTCGACTTGCCGCGAGCTGCCCGTATCTTTGGAAAGCTCGCTCGGCTCGGCGTCTTGCCCGGCAAGCCCCTCCTTGCCGGCGGACTCCCCTTGCTCGCCACAGCTCGCCACCTCTGCCGCGTCTGCTTCCGCGGTGGTGAACCCAAACTCGCCCGCGGCTGCGGCTGCCGCCGCCTCCTCCAGCCCGGTGGCGATGCGCGCCATCTCCACGTCAGTGGTGTCGCGGGTGAGGCCGTCTTTCTCGTCGAGGCGGACAGCCACTTCCACCAAGTTGTCGAAGAAGTGCTGCACGACCTCGTCGGCAGGCTCCTGCCAAGTTGGCACAATCCCGTGCGAGTCGCATTCCGGCATCATTGCACGGATGCGGTCGAGCGCGGAGTTGTTGCACAAAGGCACGACGCCCCCCGGCAACTTGAACACCTCGGGATGCTGGGGATCATACCTGAACAGCTCCTGCAACATCGCATGGAGCTCCAGAACCGTGAAGTTGTAGTTGAGGCCCGGCCGCAGCCTCATAATGTCTGCCGCGTTTTTGAACTCCCAAGTTGGCCTCCCCCACTCTTGCAGGGGGGCGATGCGGCGGCGGAGGAAGTCTGCGCCAACCGCGCCGATAGTGAGCCCGGCATTCCGGAGACGCAGGATCCTGGTGACGGTGATCCCCAGCCTGTCGTCCTCCGGGGCCAGGTCGCTCCAGTCGTCGCCGCGCGCCACCGGGGTTTGGCGCCGGGCGGTGAAAGGCTGCGGACTCTCCTCGACAATCCAGCACCAGTCAGCCCTCCACTCCTCCCACTTGCCGCGGAACTCTCCCTCCAGATAGGTCTCCTTCTTGCCGGGCCTCGAGATCCAGGCGATCCCGCCAGATAGAGGCTCTCCTCTCTCTACTCGAGGAGTGAAGAAATGGCGGAAGAGGGCCACATTGGGAAGAACTCCGACGAAGTTTTCACAGAGATGCGCGAAAACTGCCATCGTCAGAACGGCGTTGGGGGTGAAGTCGAGGAGGTGGAACCCATAGGTATTCATGACGTCGCAGAAGAAATCAGAGAAGGGCGGGCAGAGCCCGCAATAGAAGAACAACGCGAAGAAGGCATACCCATTTGGGGCAGTCTCACAGGCGGCGGCGGGGAGAACTCGTGTGCGCGGATGCGCGCGCGTCTCCGCCGACCAGAACAGAGAATAGTCTGCCTTCAGCTCCATCGCGCCGAGCCTGGGGGGGAAAACAGCCCGCGTCTTCCGCAGCGCCGCGAGCCGATGCGCCTCGGTCGTCTTCACGGTCTTCCCCCTATCGGCTTTCGGAGCCATGGCGAAAGCAGTGGAGAGGGTCGACGGTGTTGGTGGTGCTGGCGTCGGCGGAGGGCGGAGTGCTGCTCTCTCTCTCTCTGCTTTGGGGAGGCGAGAGGGCGGCAGAGATTTCCGAGATTGGGAACAGCAACAGGCGAATGGGCCAACTGCCCCCGCTTCCCCTGCTCTTAAAGGGGGAAGGGGGCGGACGTTCCGCATTTCGAGAGAAGGAACCCCCACGACCTCCCCCACGACGCCACATTCAACGCGTGCCGTTCGGGGGGAGGGCGCAGGGGAAGCGGAGGAAGATTCGGCGTGACCTAGGCCGCGCGTGCCCGTGCACTGTTTTGGGCCAGGCCCAACAGCGCTCGGCACCGTGTCTGGCCTAGGCCCGGGGGCTCCTGTCGGTGTACTAGAGTAGGGGTACCCTTGTACCCCGAACTTGTGCACGGGCAGTCGCAGCGTCCCGCGGCAAGGCCTGCCAGGTCACCGCCAATATTCCTTGTGGTCCCTCTGAAGACCATTCAAGAACAAAGTACTCAAGACAAGACCCCGGCAAGAGGAGCTTGCCGGGAAGAAGGCAAGACCCCGGCAAGAGGAGCTTGCCGGGAAGGCCATCAGAAGCGTTCCAAGGCCCCGGCAAGAGGCGCTTGCCGGGAAGGCCGTCCGAGGCACTCCAAGGAACTTGCCGTGGCGCGCTTCGCGCCTCGGCAAGGTCGGGTGAGCGACAAGCTCCCGGAAGCGACAAGTCGACGGCCGCGGCAAGGCGCTTGCCGCGGCAAGCCTCCACTCCTCGCCCGCGCTCCAGCACATCCACCCACGTGTTGCTCCGGGGCCCCTCCCGAGCGCACGTGGCAGGAGGCTGTGCAGCTAGGGGCGTGCGGTGGCACGCAGGCGCTGACAAGACAACCATCGTGGCAAGACGGTGGCGTCCCTAGCGGTCCCTTTCGGTGCTGTCTAGGCGACACAGATGGGCATTTAATGCCCTTGTCCCCTGCCGTCAGGGTTAGGTATGATAACACTGTAGCAGCTAGCTGTGCCTACTACAGCACCTAGTTGTGCCTACCCACGGCACCCTTTCCATTTTTGCCCTTGGCCCCCGTTGCTCTATGTCGGTAACCCCTTGAGTATAAAAGGAGGCCCGTGTGCAACGTAGAGGGGGTCGGCCACCTCGAGAGCCCTCGCGAGGTTCAGCAATTCCACACACTCACGCTCGCCCTCGAGCTAGAAATCAATACCAATCCGCAAAGCAGGAGTAGGGTTTTACGCATCCTTGCGGCCCGAACCTGGGTAAATCGCTCGCGTGCTTCGCTTCGATTTACTCCTCGCACGACCAACCGCCCGCTTGCTTCGCCTCGATCTGCTCTTTGCGCAACCTCCGCCCCCCGCCGAACCAAAAGGGACCCGGTCCGCCGGTCCCATAGGTGCCCGTGGATCAGAAACCCCGGCAATTCTGTTGCGTTGTATATGTACCGATATCACCACCTCAGCGTACATCGACGGGTCCACATAGAAAAATGGGGATCTATGTGGGGTACCATTCTTCATCGATTATAAAGTACCTGGAACCTCTAACAGGGGATCTATTTACAACCTGGTACGCTGATTGTATCTTTGATGAGGACAATTTTCCGGGATTAGGGGGAGAAAAGAACCACAAAGAATGGCGGGAAATAGATTGGAATGTCAAAGGCATTTAGTCCTTAGATCCACGTATGAATGGATCTGTACTAGAAGTTCAGAAGATTATTAATTTGCAAAATATTGCAAATAATCTACCAGATGCATTTACTGATTATAAAGGTGTCACTAAATCCCATGTTCCCGCTATGAATGTTGTAGAGAGAGTTGAGATATCTCATAAGACCACTCAACCGCCGAAGAGGGGGAGAAAACTAGACAAAAAGGACAAGGCTTCTCAGAAGCGTCCGTGAGAAGTGAGGATCCCTCAAATAGTAAATGCAGGTCAAACGTGAGTTGATATTCAACCTAGTGTTGAAAGGCACCTAAAGGATGTTATGCATCCAGAACTTAGAACAACTGTGCACACAAATATTGGTGCAGGGGCATCGGTACACCCTGACTCGATTGTTGTGCGAAATCATGATGAGTCAGAAGGTATTGATGAGATTTCCATCAACTATGTTGAATCAGGAGAATCATTCAACAGAAAGACTACAATTGTCGACATATTTTTCACCTCAAAGATTGCAGATGACCTGGCACTGGATCGTGAACCTAAGCCATGGCAGAGTGTATGAAATGCTCAGACTGGTCCAACTGGAAGGTTGCAACAGAGGATTAATTGTGCTCGCTTGCCAAGAGAGGGGTACTTACTGCAGTAAGACCTACTCCTCATAATTTTTCCCCGTGGGGGCAAAATGGGTTTTGTTCGTAAAAGGAACGAAAACAATGAGGTGGTGAGATATAAAGCGAGACTTGTAGCACAAGGGTTTACACAGAGACCTCGCATCGATTATAATGAAGCATATTCTCATGTGATGAGTGGAATCATGTACCGATACTTGATATCACTGCAGTGCAAATGAATTTGTATATCCAATTGATGGATGTGGTGACAGCATATTTATATGGGTCACTTAAGACGGATATCTATATGAATGTTCCCGAGGGACTGAAGATTCCAGATCCAAAAGCTAATCGCAACATGTATTGCGTAAAGGTACTGAAGTTGTTATATGTCTTGAGACAGTAAGGTAGAATGTGGGATAACCGACTAAGTGAGTTCCTTCTAAAGAAGGGTTACTCAAACAACAATGATTACCCATGTGTGTTCATCAAGAAATCCACTCATGGATTTTGTATAATTTCCGTGTATGTTGATGACTTGAACATTATTTGGACTACACGAGAAATACATGAGGCAAGTAATCATTTGAAGACGGAATTCGAGATGAAGATTTTGGTAAAACCAAATATTGTGTTCGTTTGCAACTTGAACATTTTTCTTCAGGAATACTTGCTCATCAGTCTTCTTAGATCCAAAATATATTGGAAAAATTCAATATGGATAAAACATACCCATCAAAAACACCTATGGTCGTCAGATCTCTTGATAGAGATAAGGACCCATTTAGCCTAAGGGTGATGATGAAGAGATATTTGTTGGGGAATGTAGTATTTCAAAAAAATTCCTACGATCACGCAAGATATATCTAGGAGATGCATAGCAACGAGAGGGGAGAGTGTGTCTACGTACCCTCGTAGGCCGAAAATGGAAGCGTTTAGTAACGTGGTTGATGTAGTCGAACGTCTTCGCGATCCAACCGATCAAGTACCGAACGCACGGCACCTCCGCGATCTGCACACGTTCAGCTCGGTGACGTCCCTCGAACTCTTGATCCAGTTGAAGCCGAGGGAGAGTTCCGTCAGCACAACGGCGTGGTGACGGTGATGATAAAGTTACTGACGCAGGGCTTCGCCTAACCACTACGACGATATGACCGAGGTGTGAAACTGTGGAGGAGGGCACCGCACACGGCTAAAAGATCAACTTGTGTGTTCTAGGGTGCCCCCCTCCCATGTATATAAAGGAGGGAGAGAGGAGGAGGTCGTCCAAGGGTGGCGCGCCCAAGGGGGGGAGTCCTACTCCAAGTAGGATCCCCCCCTTCCTATTCCTACAAGGAGAAGGGGGAAGGAGGACGAGAAGAGAAGGAAAGGGGGCCGGCCCCCCTAGCCCTAGTCCAATTCGGTTTGGTCTAGGGGGGCGCGTGCCACTCCTTGGCCTACCTCCTCTCTTCCACCACTAGGCCCATGAGGCCCAATAATTTCCCCGGGGGTTCCGGTAACCCCCTGTACTCCGAAACTTATCTGAAACGACCCGAACCATTCCAGTGTCCGAATGAAACCTTCCAATATATGAATATTTATGTCTCGACCATTTTGAGACTCCTTGTCACGTCCGTGATCTTATCCGGGACTCCTAACAACCTTCGGTCATCAAATCACATATACTCATAATACAAATCGTCATTGAATGTTAAGCGTGCGGACCCTACGGGTTCAAGAACTATGTAGACATGACCGAGACACATCTCCGGTCAATAACCAATAGCGGAACCTAGATGCCCATATTGGCTCCTACACATTCTACGAAGATCTTTATCGGTCAAACCGCATAACAACATGCGTTGTTCCCTTTGTCATCGGTATGTTACTTGCCTGAGATTCGATTGTCGGTATCATCATACCTAGTTCAATCTCGTTACCGGCAAGTATCTTTACTCGTTTCGTAATGCATCATCCCGCAACTAACTCATTAGTCACATTGCTTGCAAGGCTTATAGTGATGTGCATTACCGAGAGGGCCCAGAGATACCTCTCCGATAATCGGAGTGACAAATCCTAATCTCGATCTATGCCAACTCAACAAACACTATCGGAGACACCTGTAGAGCATCTTTATAATCACCTAGTTACGTTGTGCGTTTGATAGCACACTAAGTGTTCCTCCGGTATTCGAGAGTTGCATAATCTCGTAGTCATAGGAACATGTATAAGTCATGAAGAAAGCAATAGCAATAAACTAAACGATCATAGTGCAAAGCTAACGGATGGGTCTTTTCCATCACATCATTCTCTAATGATGTGATCATGTTCATCAAATGAGAACACATGTCTATGGTTAGGAAACTTAACCATCTTTGATTAATGAGCTAGTCTAGTAGAGGCATACTAGGGACACTCTATTTGTCTATGTATTCACACATGTACTAAGTTTTCGGTTAATACAATTCATGCATGAATAATAAACATTTATCATGATATAAGGAAATACAAATAACAACTTTATTATTGCCTCTAGGGCATATTTCCTTCAATCTTCCACTTGCACTAGAGTCAATAATCTAGATTACATAGTAATGATTCTAACACCCAAGGAGTCTTGGTGTTGATCATGTTTTGCTCGTGAGAGAGGCTTAGTCAATGGGTCTGCAACATTCCGATCCGTATGTATCTTCCAAATTTCTATGTCTTCCTCCTTGACTTGATCGCGGATGGAACTGAAGCGTCTCTTGATGTGCTTGGTTCTCTTGTGAAATCTGGATTCCTTTGCCAAGGCAATTGCACCAGTATTGTCACAAAAGATTTTCATTGGACCCGATGCACTAGGTATGACACCTAGATCGGATATGAACTCCTTCATCCAGACTCCTTCATTTGCTGCTTCCGAAGCAGCTATGTACTCTGCTCCACACGTAGATCCCGCCACGACACTCTGTTTAGAACTGCACCAGCTTATAGCTCCACCATTCAGTATAAATACGTATCCGGTTTGCGACTTAGAGTCATCCGGATCAGTGTCAAATCTTGCATCGACGTAACCATTTACGACGAGCTCTTTGTCACCTCCATAAACGAGAAACATATCCTTAGTCCTTTTCATGTATTTCAGGATGTTCTTGACTGCTGTCATGTGATCCACTCCTGGATTACTTTGGTACCTCCCTGCTAAACTAATAGCAAGGCACACATCAGGTCTGGTACACAACATTGCATACATGATAGACCCTATGGCTGAAGCATAGGGAATGACTTTCATTTTCTCTCTATCTTCTGCAGTGGTCGGGCATTGAGTCTGACTCAACTTCACACCTTGTAACACAGGCAAGAACCCTTTCTTTGCTTGATCCATTTTGAAATTCTTCAAAACTTTATCAAGGTATGTGCTTTGTGAAAGTCCAATTAAGCGTCTTGATCTATCTCTATAGATCTTGATGCCCAATATATAAGCAGCTTCACCGAGGTCTTTCATTGAAGAATTCTTATTCAAGTATCCTTTTATGCTATTCAAAAATTTAGTATCATTTCCGATCAACAATATGTCATCCACATATAATATCAGAAATGCTACAGAGCTCCCACTCACTTTCTTGTAAATACAGGCTTCTCCAAAAGTCTATATAAAACCATATGCTTTGATCACACTATCAAAGCATACATTCCAACTCCGAGATACTGGCACTAGCCCATAAATGGATCGCTAGAGCTTGCACACTTTGTTAGCACCTTTTGGGGCGACAAAACCTTCTAGTTGTGTCATATACAACTCTTCTTTAAGATATCCATTAAGGAATGCAGTTTTGACATCCATTTGCCAAATTTCATAATCATAAAATGCGGCAATTGCTAACATGATTCGGACAGATTTAAGCATCGCTACGGGTGAGAAGGTCTCATTGTAGTCAACTCCTTGAACTTATCGAAAACCTTTCGCAACAAGTCGAGCTTTGTAGACAGTAACATTACCGTTAGCATCATTCTTCTTCTTGAAGATCCATTTATTCTCTATGGCTTGCCGATCATCGGGCAAGTCAACCAAAGTCACACTTTGTTCTCATACATGGATCCCATCTCAGATTTCATGGCCTCAAGCCATTTTGCGGAATCTGGGCTCATCATCACTTCCTCATAGTTCGTAGGTTCGTCATGGTCAAGTAACATGACCTCCAGAACAGGATTACCGTACCACTCTGGTGCGGATCTTACTCGGGTTGACCTACAAGGTTCGGTAGTAACTTGATTAGAAGTTTCATTATCATCATCATTAGCTTCCTCACTAATTGGTGTAGGAATCACAGGATCTAATTTCTGTGATGAACTACTTTCCAATAAGGGAGCAGGTACAATTACCTCATCAAGTTCTACTTCCCCCCCCCCCCACTCACTTCTTTCGAGAGAAACTCCTTCTCTAGAAAGGATCCATTCTTAGCAACGAATAGCTTGCCTTCGGATCTGTGATAGAAGGTGTACTCAACAGTCTCCTTTGGGTATCCTATGAAGACACATTTCTCCGATTTGGGTTTGAGCTTATCAGGTTGAAGCTTTTTCACACAAACATCGCAGCCCCAAACTTTAAGAAACGACAACTTGGGTTTCTTGCCAAACCATAGTTCATATGGTGTCGTCTCAACGGACTTAGATGGTGCCCTATTTAACGTGAATGCAGCCGTCTCTAAAGCATAAACCAAAAAACGATAGTGGTAAATCAGTAAGAGACATCATAGATCGCACCATATCTAATAAAGTTCGATTACGATGTTCGGACACACCATTACACTGTGGTGTTCCAGGTGGCGTAAGTTGCAAAACTATTCTGCATTGTTTCAAATGAATACCAAACTCGTAACTCAAATATTCACCTCCATGATCAGATCATAGAAATTTTATTTTCTTGTTACGATGATTTTCCACTTCACTCTGAAATACTTTAAACTTTTCAAATGTTTCAGACTTATGTCTCATCAAGTAGATATACCCATATCTGCTCAAATCATCTATGAAGGTCAAAAAATAATGATACACACCGCGAGCCTCAACACTCATCGGACCGCATACATCAGTATGTATTATTTCCAACAAGTATGTTGCTCGCTCCATTGTTCCGCAGAACAAAGTCTTAGTCATCTTGCCCATGAGGCATGGTTTGCAAGCATCACGTGATTCATAATCAAGTGATTCCTAAAGCCCATTAGCATGGAGTTTCTTCATGCGCTTTACACCAATATGACCTAAACGGCAGTGCCACAAATAATTTGCACTATCATTATTAACTTTGCATCTTTTGGCTTCAATATTATGAATATGTGTATCACTACTATCGAGATTCAACAAAAATAGACCACTCATCAAGGGTGCATGACCATAAAAGATATTACTCATATAAATAGAACAACCATTATTCTCTGATTTAAATGAATAACCGTCTCGCATCAAACAAGATCCGGATATAATGTTCATGCTCAACGCTGGCACCAAATAACAATTATTTAGGTCTAAAACTAATCCCGATGTTAGATGTAGAGGTAGCGTGCCGACGGCGATCACATCAACTTTGGAACCATTTCCCACGCGCATCGTCACCTCGTCCTTAGCTAATCTTCGTTTAATCCGTAGCTCCTATTTCGAGTTCCAAATATGAGCAACAGAACCAGTATCAAACACCCAGGCGCTACTACGAGCATTAGTAAGGTACACATCAATAACATGTATATCAAATATACCTTTCACTTTGCCATCCTTCTTATCCGCCAAATACTTGGGGCAGTTCCGCTTTCAGTGACCAGCCCCTTTGTAGTAGAAGCACTCAGTCTCAGGCTTAGGTCTAAACTTGGGCTTCTTCACTTGAGCAGCAACTTGCTTGCTGTTCTTCTTGAAGTTCCCCTTCTTCCCTTTGCCCTTTTTCTTGAAACTAGTGGTCTTGTTAACAATCAACACTTGATGCTCCTTCTTGATTTCTACCTCCGCAGCCTTTAGCATTGCGAAGAGCTCGGGAATTGTCTTATCCATCCCTTTCATATTATAGTTCATCACGAAGCTTATGTAGCTTGGTGGCAGTGATTGAAGAACTTTGTCAATGACACTATCAACCGGAAGATTAACTCCCAGCTGAGTCAAGTGATTGTGTTACCCAGACATTGTGAGTATATGTTCACTGATAGAACTATTCTCCTCCATTTTTAGCTGTAGAAATTATTGGAGACTTCATATCTCTCAATCCGGGCATTTGCTTGAAATATTAACTTCAACTCCTGGAACATCTCATATGCTCCATGACGTTCAAACTGTCATTGAAGTCCCGGTTCTAAGCCGTAAAGCATGGCACACCGAACTATCGAGTAGTCATCAGCTTTGCTCTGCCAGACGTTC
Source organism: Triticum urartu (assembly GCF_003073215.2). Lineage (NCBI taxonomy): Eukaryota > Viridiplantae > Streptophyta > Magnoliopsida > Poales > Poaceae > Triticum > Triticum urartu. The sequence goes on from NC_053024.1 coordinate 518,492,404, forward strand.
ATAACATCTGCTGTTGCTCCCGCAGCGGGCTTTGCACCTAGCGGTGCTTCCAGGACGTAATTCTTTTGTGCAGCAATGAGGATAATCCTAAAATTACGGACCCAGTCCATGTAGTTGCTACCATCATCTTTCAACTTAGCATTCTTTAGGAACGCATTAAAATTCAAAGGAACAGTAGCATGGGCCATTGATCTACAACAACATAGACATGCAAAATACTATCAGGTACTAAGTTCATGATAAATTAAAGTTCAATTAATCATATTACTTAAGAACTCCCACTTAGATAGACATCCCTCTAGTCATCTAAGTGATCACGTGATCCATATCAACTAAACCATGTCCGATCATCACGTGAGATGGAGTAGTTTTCAATGGTGAACATCACTATGTTGATCATATCTACTATATGATTCACGCTCGACCTTTCGGTCTCGATGTTCCGAGGCCATATCTGCATATGCTAGGCTCGTCAAGTTTAACCTGAGTATTCTGCTTGTGCCAAACTGGCTTGCACCCGTTGTATGTGAACGTAGAGCTTATCACACCCGATCATCATGTGGTGTCTCGGCACGACGAACTGTAGCAACGGTGCATACTCAGGGAGAACACTTGTACCTTGAAATTTAGTGAGAGATCATCTTATAATGTTACCGCCGTACTAAGCAAAATAAGATGCATAAAATATAAACATCACATGCAATCAAATAAGTGATATGATATGGCCATCATCATCTTGTGCCTTTGATCTCCATCTCCAAAGCACCATCATGATCACCATCATCACCGGCTTGACACCTTGATCTCCATCATAGCATCGTTGTCGTTTCGCCAACTATTGCTTCTACGACTATCGCTACCGCTTAGTGATAAAGTAAAGCAATTACATGGCAATTGCATTTCATACAATAAAGCGACAACCATAAGGCTCCTGCCAGTTGCCGATAACTGTTACAAAACATGATCATCTCATACAACAATTTATATATCATCACGTCTTGACCATGTCACATCACAGCAAGCCCTGCAAAAACAAGTAAGACGTCCTCTACTTTGTTGTTGCAAGTTTTACGTGGCTGCTACGAGCTTCTAGCAAGAACCGTTCTTACCTACGCATCAAAACCACAATGATTTTTAGTCAAGTGTGCTGTTTTAACCTTCAACAAGGACCGGACGTAGTCAAACTCGATTCAACTAAAGTTGGAGAAACAGAAACCCACTAGCCACCTGTGTGTGAAGCTCGTCGGTAGAACCAGTCTCATGAACGCGGTCATGTAATGTCGGTCTGGGTCGCTTCATCCAACAATACCGCCGAATCAAAGTATGACATGCTGGTAAGCAGTATGACTATTATCGCCCACAACTCATTGTTTGTTCTACTCATGCATATAACATCTACGCATAGACCTGGCTTAGATGACACTGTTGGGGAACACAGTATTTCAAAAAAAAATCTATGATCAGGCAAGATCTATCTAGGAGATGCATAGCAACGAGAGGGGAGAGTGTGTCTACGTACCCTCGTAGACCGAAAACGGAAGCGTTTAGTAACGCGGTTGATGTAGTCGAACGTCTTCGCGATCCAACCAATAAAGTACCGAACGCATGGCACCTCCGCGATCTGCACACGTTCAGCTCGGTGACGTCCCTCGAACTCTTGATCTAGTTGAAGCCGAGGGAGAGTTCCGTCAGCACGACGGCATGGTGATGTTGATGATGAAGTTACCGGCGTAGGGCTTCGCCTAACCACTACGACGATATGACCGAGGTGTGAAACTGTGGAGGGGGCACCGCACACGGCTAAAAGATCAACTTGTTTGTTCTAGGGTGCCCCCCTCCCCACGTATATAAAGGAGGGGGGGAGGAGGAGGTCGGCCAAGGGTGGCACGCCCAAGGGGGGGAGTCATACTCCAAGTAGGATTCGCCCCCCCCCCCTTTCCTATTCCCACAAGGACAAGGGGGAAGGAGGAGGTGAAGAGAAGGAAAGGGGGCCGCCCCCTAGCCCTAGTCCAATTCGGTTTGGGCTAGGGGGGTGCGTGCCACTCCTTCGCATGCCTCCTCTCTTCCACCACTAGGCCCGTGAGGCCCAATAACTTCTCGGAGGGGGGGTCCGGTAACCCCCGGTACTCCAAAACTTAGCCGAAACGACCCAAACCATTATGGTGTCCGAATGTAACCTTCCAATATATGAATCTTTATATCTCGACCATTTTGAGACTCCTCGTCACATCTGTGATCTTATGCGGGACTCTGAACAACCTTCGGTCATCAAATCACATAAACTCATAATACAAATCATCATCGAATGTTAAGCGTGTGGACCCTACGGGTTCGAGAACTATGTAGACATGACCGAGACACATCTCCGATCAATAACCAATAGTGGAACCTGGATGCTCATATTGGCTCCTACATATTTTACGAAGATCTTTATCGGTCAAACCACATAACAACATACGTTGTTTCCTTTGTCATCAGTATGTTACTTGCCCGAGATTCGATCGTCGGTATCATCATACCTAGTTCAATCTCATTACCGGCAAGCCTCTTTACTCGTTCCATAATGCATCATCCCGCAACTAACTCATTAGTCACATTGCTTGCAAGGCTTATAGTGATGTGCATTACCGAGAGGGCCCAGAGATACCTCTCCGACAATCGGAGTGACAAATCATAATCTCGATCTATGCCAACTCAACAAACACCATCGAAGACACCCGTAGAGCATCTTTATAATCACCCAGTTAATTGTGACGTTTGATAGCACACTAAGTGTTCCTCCGGTATTCGGGAGTTGCATAATCTCGTAGTCATAGGAACATGTATAAGTCATGAAGAAAGCAATAGCAATAAACTAAACGATCATAGTGCTAAGCTAATGGATGGGTCTTTTCCATCACATCATTCTCTAATGATGTGATCCCGTTCATCAAATGACAACACATGTCTATGGTTAGGAAACTTAACCATCTTTGAATAACGAGCTAATCTAGTAGAGGCATACTAGGGACACTTTGTTTGTCTATGTATTCACACATGTACTAAGTTTCCGGTTAATACAATTCTAGCATGAATAATAAACATTTATCATGATATAAGGAAATATAAATAACAATTTTATTATTGCCTCTAGGGCATATTTCCTTCAATATTGGTACCAGAGTTTTCGTATCTCAGTGCCATTGGTGCACTAATGTATCTAGCAAACTGCACTAGACCTGACATAGCATTTGCAGCTAATTTACTGGCTAGATACAATGCATCACTAGCGAAAAGGCATTGGGTTGGTGTGAAAAATATTTTCAGATATCTTCAGGGCAGCAAAGATCTTCGTTCATTCTATCAGAAAAATCAAGAGAGAACCATGGTGGGGTATTGCGATGCTGGATACTTGTCAGGTCCCCATTAAGCCAGATCGCAGACTGGTTTTGTCTTCTTACATGGAGGTACGGCCTTCTCTTGGAAGTCAACAAAGCAAACCTTAGTGGCAACGTCCACCAATTATTTTGAGATAATTGCTTTGTTCGAAGCATCACGTGAATGTGTATGGCTTCGCAGAATGATGAACTTTATCCAAAGTTCAAGTGGGATTGGTTCGTTGAAATCACCCACCATTATCTATGAAGATAATGCTGCTTGTATTACACAAAGGCAAATGGGTTATATTAAAAGCAATATTACAAAGCATATTTCTCCTTGTAACATCCCAAATTTTCAATTTGGAATGTTATACATTAGATCATCATTGCATATCATGTTTTATTGCTTTTCCGTTTCGCAATCCTCGAAAATCCTAAGCAACTCAAGGACCTTCGGAGAGAGTTGGGGATTTCCCGGTTTTCATATTTGATTCTTTTATCAAATAATGAAACGAGGATTTGATTTTAATTATTTCTCTCCGAAAAATATTTCACATTAAAAAATTAAAGAGAGAAGATAATATGACTTCTCCAAAATAAATGAAATATTGGAGGAAAAATATTAAAATCATTAAATTGTTTGTTTCTGTTGTTTTTATTCGGATTTATTTGCATTAGAAAAATTGCATGTTTTCAAAATAGCATTTTAGGGCCAAGAAAATGTTCATCTTATTCTAAATATTTTATTTAGACGGTGAAAATTTGTTTTGGCATTTTTAGATTTTTATTTATTTTTCAAGGATTTTTTTCTGTTGTCGGAATTATTTAAAAAAATATAAGAATTCCCACGCTCGACTGGGCCTAAGGCCCAGCCGAGCCAGGCCGGCCCAGCCGCCGCCGCCTCCTGCGCGCGCGCGTGCCGCCGCCGCCGCCACTCGGACCGGAGTCCGAGTTGGACTCCGCGCCGCCCCGCCTTGGCCCCTACTCCAAGCCGCCGCCGCCCCGCCCTTATATACCGTCGCCCCGCCACCCCAACACCCCACCGCAGCCTCCGTCGCCCCGCGCCGTGCCAAGCTCCGTCGCGCCAAGCCCCGCCTAGCCGCCACCGCCGCAACCGAGCGCCGCCGCCGCCCCATCGCCCGCAGCTCGCCTCGCCGCACCTCAAGCCGGAGGTAGCCGTCGGACTCCGCCGCCGGTATTTTTTTATAAAAACCGTCCGGTTCTTTTAGAAACCCTAGATCCATTTTTTTCGGTTTCGCCGGTTTTTCTCGGTTCTTCTAGTTAGCGGACGTTCGTCCGAACGTTCGTTTTAACGAACGGTTCTTCGCCCGTTAGATACAGCTAACGAACGCTCATACGTTAGTCTATTCGTCAGTTTTCTTTGATCGGATTTATTCCACGATTTTCTCTGATCACGATTTCTGATCCGATCTTAGTTTCTGTTTTTCTTTTCTCTCGTTAGTCGGAATCAGGCGATTCAAGCGCCTGGAGTTTCATCGTGAAACTCTCTTTCCGTTTAACCAACTCAAACAAGATTTTTCTACTCTAAAATTTGACCTAGTTTCATATTAGTAAATGAAGCGTCTTTCTTTCGCCGTTTGAGTTTCGTTGCTCCGTTTGATTTGATTCTTTTTGCGTACCGGAGTTCTTAATTTGAACTTTCTTGTCAACCTCTTTTATTTGAGTTTTTCTTGTGCATCGTTGCTTGTTACTTATGTATGCTATTGTTTGCTTGCGATACAATTCCCGGAGTGCGAAGCGTGTTACTACGAGTCTCTAGGATTCGCGGATCGTCAGCAAGGCAAGTAAAACTTTGATCATACCCCTTTATCACCCAGTTTTTATGCATTAGTTCCAATCCTCAAACATTCCATGATTAGGATGTCATTAACTTGTGGGTTGGGAAGTAGTTGATGAGGTAGAACCTATTGCCCTGCTATATTCAAACCCTTGGGAGTTACTTCTACGCTTGCTTATAATACTATGTTATGCTATGCTCGTAGACGTGGTTTGGGTTTGAGTGAAATCCATGACAGATGTGAGCTTGTTAATTAATGGTTCAACTTAAGGTGGCAGCTTAAATTAACATCTGGGTGGATTGAGGCACCTGGAGTACCCAGTGTTGCCTGTATTTTTTGGAAATCTCGGAGTACCCGTGTGATCTTCCTATGGACCGCCACCCAGGCTCAAAGGGAACTGAGATGATTCATGCTAGAAACTTTTGTGTGCAGCCACAAGCTATTATGGGCTCTAGCATAGTTGAGTAAGTTACGTGAAGTTCTTGAAGAGGCAGATCGGCAGGTAGTGGGATGTAGGTTTGGTATGGTCTGTCCGGGGTAGAGAGTTAATGTTTCTGAAAGACTGTGTCTCGGTCAGCCGTTTCTCAAACACCTTGTAGTGCGAGAAAACCAACGGAGGCGAAAGAGTCTTGTGGGGAAAAGTGCGCAAACCTCTGCATAGTGTACAATCTAATCATGGTTAGCCGTGTCCCCGATTATGGACAATTCTTGAGTATCTAGTACTTGGGTTATCACATGTATCTCATCACTCTTAATTAATATTGTTGGGTTGTTAATCACTTTAATTGGGATTGAGTTGGGGGAACCTTCTGAATGATGTTTCAACTACCATGATAGCTAAATTAAAATATATTCCTTTGTTGTAGGGAAAAATTGGCTTTTCGCAAAAACTATAACCATAGAGCTTTCCACCAGCCATATATGCATGTAGTGATAGCATTATTCTGTTCTTGCTCTACTGTGTTATATTGCCAGCATATTCCATGTGCTGAGCCGTTTTCGGGCTGCAACGTATTATGTTGCAGACTTTTCAAACGAGGAGTAAGGTTCGTTAGGTCGTTGCCGTGCAGCTCAGCTATGCCGTTGGAGTTAATGGACTCACTTTATCTTCCAAGCCTTCCGCTGTTATCGTATTAGATGGCCTTAAGCCATATTATTGTAATAAGTTCTCTCTTGAGACATTCGATGTCACAGCCCTAGAATTGGTTGTAGCTAGTTGCACAAGCATTCATGCATCATGTATATATTTATGAAAGTTGAATTGAGGTTTGTTCAAACCCTCAGAAATCAGTTCAAAAATAACCAACTTTAAAAATCTTCTCAAATGAGTCCAATAAAATGTTCCTGTTATTCCATAGAATTATTGGCAAGAGCTAAAATTCAAACCAATATTTTTATGAGCTCAGAAACATTTATTTTGGCCATTTGAATTAATCCAATAATTATTTGCTTTGGATTTATATTTAATATATATTAAATATAACTTCAATAATTCTGGAAGTTTGTGAGTGGCTTTGTATATATTTTAGCAAGCCATATAATAACCTACAGAATTTATGAAAATGATTTAGTGGCTAAAACTAAATCAAAACAGAGAGGAAATAAAATAGAAAACAGTAATTAAAATAGAAAACAGAGAAGGAGGGAGTACCTGGGCCTTACCTGGCAGAAGAGGCCCAGCCCACCAGGGGCTGAGTGGTCTTCCTCCTCCTGCCAGGAGGACAGGCAGGTGCGTGGCGAGCGCGCCGACGACGCCTTGCCACCTCCTGCTTCAGCCGCACGACCCCGGCCCTCCAGACATGCCACGGAGATGCCCAGCGCTCCTTCTCGCTTCCCCTCCTCTCCCTGGACCTCACTCCCCTCTCTGCTCTCTCTCTCTTTCTCGTGACCGAGCGGAGCTCGTCACCGCCGACGTGCACCACCGAGGCCACCGCCTCCCCCTCGCCTCTCCGACATGCCCAGGAGCTCCGCCACCATCGCCGACGTCTCTCTGTCGACTCACGCGACGCCAAACGCCCCGAAGCGTCGGCCCTGACCTCCTCTTCCTCCTCGGGTCACCGAGATCACCACCGTCACCCTGCTCGCTTCGGACCTCCCCCGCGCCCACTGACCTTCCCATCGTGCTCGCGGTGAGCTTCTCTTCCTCCTTCCCCGAACCCCGTTCTCGCCGCCTCCTCTAGGCCGTAGTTGCGCGGACACGAAGCTCACCGGCGTTGTGCCTCATCGCCGCCGCGGCCACAGCTACTGCAATCCCGCGTCCTAGCTTTGCTCCGTGCTCAGCACTCTCCCAGGAGCCGGGCGCGCCCACCAATTTGACCTGTTGTGCCCCCTAGCGCCAAACCGCACCTGTCCGAACTCCGGCCGCCGCCGATTTGGTCGCCGTCGTCGATCCTGACCACCGCAGCTCCTACCACCACCACCAATGGATGCGCCTCACACCCAGGAACCCGTTGGTGCAACTCGCGCGTCGAATGGTGCCCTGTAAAGCATTTCCGAGCCGCCCCGCCGTCTCTGTCGTCGCCGGTGGCTAAACGCCAGCGACCGCTGACCTATTGACCGGCGTGGGTTGACCCCACTGCCCGGTTTGACCCCCCTCTCTCTCACTGACTTACGGGCCCCGCCCGACTAATTACTCTACTTAGCACTAATTAACTAGTTAGGATAGTCACTACAGTCGCTGACCAGTGGGCCCAGGCTAGTTAGTTAGGGCTAACTAACTTTGTTAGTTGACTGGGTCACTGACCAGTGGGTCCCACTGGTCAGGTTTGACCTGGTCGACGCCTTTGACCTGCTGGCATCACCCTGACGTCAGGCTGACGCAGTAATTACTTTCTGGAATTTTGAAATAAATCAAAAATGATTTATTATTTCCAGAAAATATTCAAAACTTCAAAAAAATCATAGAAAATAATCTATAACTCCAATGGAAATAATTTATATATGAAAAACGATCAGAAAAATTCAAAGAATCTGTTTATGGCATTTTCATGCATGTTAGAGCAACTTATATCCTCTGTTTAGGACAATTCAATTAAATGGTATTTAAGAAAGCACATATGGAGTTTGAATTTGAACCTAGTGTTCAAACCAACTCCATTTAACTTGTTGCTAGTTGCATTAGGCCAATCAACAGCATATTGCCATGTCACATTCATGCATCATATTGTTGCATTGCATTGATTGTGTCCTTCTCTGTTTGCCGGTAACCGTCCCCTCTCAGTCGATGATGTTTCCGACGACGTGATCGATGACACCGATGAAGAACTATATTATCTTCAGAAGTGCCAGGAAAGCAAAAACCCCTTGTTCATTCCAATACAAACTCACTCCCTCGCTCCTGCTCTCTTTTACTGCATTAGGACAACAACGATTCAACTGTTACATGCTGCGGTAGTTGAACCCCTTTCCTTTGCATGACCTGTCATTGCCACAGTAAATAGATGAAACCCACTAGCATGAGTAGGAGTTGTTTGAGCCCTGATGTGCCTACTCATTCATGTTTGCTTGTCATGCCTGCTATTGCTTAGAGTTGTGTCAGGTCTGATTCATCGGGAATGAATTGGAAAGTTGTGAACATGCCCTACTATGTGTGAGCTAAGTGTGTGAACACGATTTGGTAAAGGTAGTGGTGAGAGGCCATGTAGGAGTACATGGTGGGTTGTCTCATTGAAACCGTTCTCAGGAACTGAGTTCTGTGTTTGTGATCCATGAAACAGCTACTACCGCACATTAGGCCCTGAAATATGACCCCGCTCGACTTACTGACCCCTCTCGTCCTCTGTCCAGGAGTTGCAATTAGTTTCTGGTGTTTATAGGATATGTGTTGGCGGCTGTGCGTAGCGCTGACCCTAGGGGTGGGCTATGATGCGGTAGATACACCGTGGCACGGTGTACAGGGCGCCCGTTTGGTGTCTCGGGAACCCTGCACACATTGTTTGGGGCTGTGAGCGAAACTCCAGCCGGATCTTCTCGCGGATGGAACCGTCTCGGAATTAGCCCCGACAGATCTAAACTATGGGGCGGGTGAACGCCGGAGGTCAGAAAGGAGCGGAGTGCGGGGAGAGGGTGTAGGAGCGGATGTCTTGAGTCACAGACATCCAAATGAAAAAGGCTAAGAAGCCTGGACTATTACCGATCCTAGCGAGAGGCGCAAGATCGTAAAGCATAGAAAGGTAATCAAGCTAAAAACATACGACCCTCACTGCCGAATACTAACTAGAACGAGACTGGAGAGGGGCGCTGCCGGCCGGTGGCAGGGCTGGAGCCATAGACTGTGAAAAGAGCGCAGGGCGAAGCGGTGGAGTAGGGCAGGGAGATGTCATACTGTCAAGGAGGGTGTAGCGGTGGAGAGGGGTGGGGTGGCGTCGGAGGGGATAGTGGCAGTCGCGCGCGGGGTTCAATTAAAAAAGGGAATGGTGGAGAATATATAAACTAGCGACAAGCCACTTTAGAACTCAGTTCGAGCTAACCTGAACTACGACTTGCAAGCAACTCTATTTGAGGTGTGACGCACTTCACGGTCCCTATTCACCAATACTCAATACACCACCTATGGATTCTCGCTTTTCGCCGGGGTGCGGTAGGCCGGGTGGATCGGGAGGGGAGGCGGCCGGGAGGGTGGCCGATATGTTCACTCAGCGCTCTTTATCTTGCGCAGCGGGTGTGGGTGGGTGAGGGGGTAGTCACACGGGGCGGTTTGCGAAGGGCCTGTGTTGGATGGACTGTGTAGGGTGCGCGGAAGGCGGGAGGAGGGGGTGCCGCGGCTGGTGGTACCGCGGACGGCGGGCGGGCGGTGTGGGGGAGTGGAGGTGGTACGGACGGTGGTGGTGGGAGGGGGTGGACGCGGTGGTTGAGTGGGCTCTGGGGGGCGCGCCGGCATGGCTCGGAGGACTCAACCGACGGTACCACGCCTGACTAATACCTGCACACCAGGGTTATCTCCTAGTCATCCGCTAGAACGGGCTGGAGTTGCCAACTGGTGCGTCCCAGAGCAAGTTACGGGGCGCTCCTTTACACCGCCACGGTTTATGTATCTACCGCGTCTAAGCCCCACCCTAGGTCAGTGGGCGCAGCGCTACGCACAGCCGCCAACTATCTTATAATACTCGGAAACTAATTGCAATCCGAGCCCAGCCTTGATTCATCGGATGCACGTTCTGGTTAGGCGTAACGGCATATGCCTGAGGTGATTTTTTCCCGACCCGGAAATGGGGCGGCGGGGTTGCGGGGGGCCCGCCGGTCAGCCGTTTTGGGGCGGGGGGGGGTTTTCCCCCCCCCCCCTCAGGGTTTTTAAACCCCCCCCCCCCCCCCAAAAAAACCCCCCCCAAAAAAAAAAAAAACTAAAAAAACCGGTTGGCCATAGGTTCCCCCCCCGCCCTCCGCCCCGGGGCGGCGGAGGCCCCCCGGCACGCGTTTCCCCCCCCCCCCCCCCCCCCGGCCCCAGTTCCCTTTGTTTTTTTGCCGGGGGGGGTGCGGGTCATTCCGCTAAAACGGGGGGGGGAACCGGATTTTTCCCCGTTTGGGAGCCCCCCCCCCCCGGGGGGGCGGCGGCTCAAAAAAAAAAAGGGGGCCCCCCCCCCCCCCCCGTGGCCGACTCCCTTGCCAGGCTTTTGGAAAGTCGTCCGAGCAGTGCGTGTGCAGACGCTAAGTGGTGGAAACATGTGTGAAGAAGTACACCCCTGCAGGGTTATAAAACTATTCGAATAGCCGTGTCCGCGGTAAAGGACTTCTGGGTTGCCTATAACAGTTCATAGACAAGTGAAAGTGGATACTCTAAAATGCGCAAGATAAGCGTGAGTGCTATGGATGGCGTTCTCGTAGGTAGACGGGAGCGGATCCATAGTGGTGTATTGAATGGTGAATATGTGGACTCGTGTGCGCCACCTCAAAAGAGTTGCTTGCAGTCGTAGTTCAGGTTAGCCACTGAGTCAAAGCTGGCTTGCTGCAGTTAAACTCCACCACCCCCTTTATTTGATACCGATGCATATGTAGATAGTTCTGATGTAAGTCTTGCTGGGTACTTTGTACTCACGTTTGCTTAATTTATGTTTTGCAGAGAGACTTCAGTCTCGCTAGTAGTTCGCGTGGACTTCGACGTTTAGCTTGATACCTCAGCTACGATCTTGTGCCCTCGGCAGGATCTGGTAGATAGTCAGGCTTCTTAGCCTTTTTCATTTGTAGATGTCTGTACTCAGACATGTTAAGCTTCCGCATGTGCTTTGATTTGTATGCTATGATTGTTGGGTCATGAGACCCATGTTTGTAATATCTCGCTCCTCGGAGCCTAATGAATAAATACTTGAGTTGTAGAGTTATGTTGTGATGCCATGTTGTATTTACACATATCGAGCATATTGTGTGTATGATTGAAATGCTTGGTATGTGTGGGATCCGACAATCTAGTTGTTTATCTTTGGCAGCCTCTCTTATGGGGAAATGTAGTCTAGTGCTTCCATGAGCCATAGTAGTCCGCTACAGCCCGGTTCACCGGAGTCCTGCTAGCCCAGCACTACTGCTCAGGACACTTGACTGGCCGGCATGTGTTTCACTTCGTTCCTGTGTCTGTCCCTTCGGGGAAATGTCACGCGGTGACATCCGGAGTACCTGCCTAGCCTGCTATAGCCCGTGTTCCCGGAGTCCTGTTAGCCCAGTGCTACAGCCCGGATTCACACGCTGCTGACCGACATGCTCGATGTGATTCATGTATGCGTGTGCCCATAGGTTAGTGCCGTTTTTGGTTCACGACTAGCCATGTCAGCCCGGGTTCTCTGTCATATGGATGCTAGCGACACTGTCATATACGTGAGCCAAAAGGCGCAAACGGTCCCGGCCATGGTAAGGCGACACCCGTGGGAATACCGTGCGTGAGGCCGCAAAGTGATATGAGGTGTTACCGGCTAGATCGATGTGACTTGGAATCGGGGTCCTGACAGCGTTGGTATCAGAGCCTGACTGCCTGTAGGATCACCAAGCCAAACTGGTCGAAGTTGAGTCTAGAAATGCTTTAGTTATATAAGGGAATTGATTGTGGGAGGGAACGTTAGGCTCTTTTTAATCCTTATACCACTACTAGGGAAAACCTTATACACAGAATCTTAGCAGCAGCGCGGCATAAAAACAGGTGCTGCTGCTAAGTAGTAGCAGCGCGGCTACGGAAAGCTCGCTACTGGTGCAAACTTAGCAGTAGCGCGTGACTCTTAAACCGCGCTGCTACAAAAATCCACCGACAGTACACAACGACATAAGTTTACCAGTAGCGCGGCGCCAGGGAGAGCGCTGCTGCTAATGCCATAGTAGCAGCGCGCTTTTTTGTCACCTCGCTGCTGCTAATTTTGAAATTGTGCACAGGGTTGGCCCGTTTAGCAGTAGCGCGTGACAGGAAAGCGCGCTGTTGCTACGCTCTTAGCAGCAGCGCGCTTTCTCTCCTGCGCTACTACTAAGACGCAGCACCCACCACCTTTTCCACCTCCCCTCCCCATCTCCTCTCCTCCCTTTCCCCTACCTCCCACATCCTCCCTCTCTCACTCTTCTTCTTCCTCAGTACTTCTCCCCCCATTACTCTCCCTCTTCTACCTACCTTTCTCTCTCTTCATTACTCCTAGCTATAACTACACCACCTCCATTAATTCATCTCCGTTCTCTTTTTCCTCCCCCCTCCACTAGTTGAAGTTGTCTCCTCCCAAATTAGCTAGCTAGGTAGATGTAGCATTTAGTTAAGTGACCTATTTTCCCCCTAACTAGATCTTTCTTTGTCAAGAAGAGCTTTGTGCACTTTTGACCTCCCTACATCATCATCTCCACCGTGTGCTCGATCTCGAGATAGAGGTGCGATTAATATTTCATGCTTTTGCAAAATGGAAATGTATGTTCCTATTTTGTATACACACTTAATTAGCCATTATTATGCATGGGTCCAATGATGTAATATATATATGTTCCTATTTTGTATACACACTTAGCCATTATTATGCAAGGGTCCAATGATGTAATATATATGTTCCTATTATGCTGAGGAAAAGAAAAAAGGGAAACTGGTTATAGCAGTAGCGCTTTAGTGAAAAAGAGCTACAGCTAGTCAAGGTAGCAGTAGCAGTTTCTGCAGAAAATCGCTATAGCTGCTCGTAATAGTAGTAGCGCGTTTCGTGAAAACGCGCTACTGCTACGTCCACTTAACCCAAAAATTCTCCCTCTCCCTGCTTCATCCTGCCTCTTTTCCCCCAAATCTCCACTCTCTCTTCCCCGGCCCCGTCGCACCGCCGCGCCCGCCCCCGACCTCGGCGCGCTCGCCCCCGACCCCGGCGCGCTCGCCCCCGACCCCGCCGCCCCCGACCCTGCTGCGCCCGACCCCTACGCGCTCGCCCCCGACCCAGGCGCGCTCACCCCCGGCACCGGCGCTCGCCCCCGACCCGTCGGCCCTCGCCTCCCTCCTCTGCTTCCTCCCCTCCCAACCTCGGCCGTCGTCGGGCCTGCCTCCTCGCCCTGCACCCTCTGTAAACCACCCCCCCTCTCTCTCTCTTCTAGCTAGGGTTAATTTACTTAGGTTTTAGTTATGTTAATTAGGTTATCTATTTAGTTATGAATTTATATAGGTTTCAAAATTTGCTGAATTTATATGCAAATTTGAACTGGACATGTGATATGTGGATATGTCATGTTTTGGACATGTCATGTTTTGGTAAATGATCCGAGTTGCCTATGTTACGCCGGAATGTTGATTCATTTCCGTTCCGGTGAATTTCAGGCGCTCGATATGTCCATTTTTAGCAAAGGTCATGCCGAAATTTCCCGTGAATAAAGGCATGATTTGTGCTACATAGTTGGCATATCGAGTGCTGGCACATAGATTTCTTTTTTATCTCATTTCTCATTTATTCATACTTTTATAAATAAATGAGGACACTTAATCATAGGAAACATGTCGAACAACGAAGAAACTGGGCCTTCTGACCAAGATGCAGATGAGATGGATTATGAGGGTGAACAAGACTACCTCGACTTTTTGACTGCTAAGCAAGGTTTGCAGGTCCGCCTCGATGATGGTACTGACGCCGACACCGACACCGACGGCGCTGGCACAAAGGGAAGGTTCCGGGGGTGTACAACGAGTGGCATGAGTGTCAGGCGCAAGTGAATGGGTTCTCGGACGCCAGCCATAAAGGCTTCAAAAGAAGACAAGAAGGAGAAGCTAGTTACTTGAGGTTCACGCTAGCGCGAGAGAGGACTCGTAACCGCCATCTCATGTACTGCATAGTTCCGCTCTCACTCATAGTGATAGCTCTTCTCACGTATACCTTTGTTTAGATGGATGACGTTGTAGTTGCAAGTATTCGAGACTTGCATGTATCGCTATTTTCGAGATGATGACAAGATACCACTTTGTGTTGGATGATGATTATGATGAGACTATTTGTATGTATATGCTATGATTACATTTGTGGTCTCGCAGGCATTTGTACGTGTATCATGATGACATTTGTATGTGCTAAAGATTCTTCTATAAAGCCTGTTCAAATACAAAACAAATATGCCGAAAAAAAACAAAAAACTACTAAAATTAGCAGTAGCGAGTGGAGAAAAGTTAGCAGCAGCGCGGTTGTAGCAGTAGCGCGCACAGGGGAAGCGCGCTATAGCTATTAGCAGCAGCGAGGTTCCTTTAAGCGCGCTGCTGCAACACTTGTGTAGCAGTAGCGCGGGTGGACCAGCGCTACTGCTATACGTTAGCTGTAGCGCCTTATTAGTAGCGCCGGCCCCCGCGCTACTAAAAGGCCGAAAACCCGCGCTGCTGCTAGGCTTTTCCCTAGTAGTGTACCGTATGTCCTTCTGATCTGAGTCAACCTCTTCCTTTCTACGGGGATTAAGAACTAAGCCTTCTCATCTATCTATCAGGATGACGTGTTACTAATCCTTAGACTTATAGAATTGATAGTTTCAAGCCTCAGTTCCGTTCCTACTACTTCCGTATGTTGACAGTTGATCTCGGAACCTTGATATTGTGTTGTTGAGTGGTTATGCCACCACTTTGCAGGATGTCTCAAATCTTTTGAGCATTTACAGCCGTTATGCTGTCCGAGTCATCCCAGGTCTCTAACTAGTCTGATGCATTTGCAATCCCTTCTTCCCGTTTCCGATGTCCTTTTGGGCCAGATTAAGCACACTAACGGTCTGTTGAGGTACTCTACTACCTCGACATATATGTTGGAGCTATTATTATGACCCTAGGTGTTTTAGGGAGTCGCCTAGTAATCTAGCCATGTTTTGTGTTCCCGGTGTGATGATTCTGGCCACCATTCTCGAAAGCATCCCGTGATGCCATTTAGTAGTAGGTACTCTACTCCTGGGTTCTTGACCCAAGATTCACCCTACTTCCTCATGTTGATAGTGTTGCTAGTTCCTTTAGGATATTAGTAACCTTTGCGATAGTCCTCGAGGTTCGTGGTACATCCTTCTTCCAATTACCATGAACCATTCTTGGCAGGAGTTCTTTTGAACCAAAAGGTCACGTCAGAGTGCTCCTGATGAGTTCTCCATTCTATGTTGTGACTCTGCCAACCCTACCTTTCTGCATGGGTTATCCGGAAGAAATATGCTGAACTCGTTCGACATACTAATCTATGCATCCACAACTCAGAAAGTTATATGTTCCTTGAGTTGACCGTCCTTAGCTGTATTCCGACCTAGTCTATCAATTGATAGTCAGGAATAGTTGTGCATTCGTGTTCATCGATGCCTATTATTCTTGTGGTCCGTCAAGCCATTCTATTCTGGAATGACTAGGAGAAACAAACTCCAGCACCTCATCCATTTCTTGGATTGGTCAAAGTAGTTGTATTCCGCAGATCAAAATGCCAATCCAGCCTTTGTTCTGCTCTACCTCGGAGTATTACCCCCCTTTATGTCAGGATTGCCATGAGAATTGCACCACCTCTTATGAATTCTTGACGAAGTGATACTTCTCGCCATCATTATCCATTCCTCGGTTCCGTGTTGTTGTAACCGGAATGCCGACAAGTGAGTTGTGATGTGTGAAATCAATATTCCGAGCAACTCGTTGCTTGGTAGTAAATGGACAATATTCTCATTCTTAGCGTGTTGGTTATTGAATCATCATTCTAAGATAGATTGTGCTACCTAGCCCTTATTTCTGGTGCACTCTTCGATCAATGAGTTAGGGTTATTCCATCCCTTGCTTATTCGATCATATCGTCTTGCTCTGAAAAACAAGATCGTTCTCGAGCTTAGTAACATATCGGTGGTTCGTGATTTTCCGAATATCTTCTCGGAAGTATTACCCGGTTGTTCCCTGGTCGCTATGTTGAGTTCATGATCATGTTGGTTTTCTCTAAACCATCCATTCTCCAAGAATCTGTGTTGGATACCCTGACCTAGTTGGTTAAGCTAAACAACAACTTGGAGAGTTGGAAGATGAAAGCTTGTCCGACTTAGTTCATCACTAAGGGATATCCTTGAGTGTGTGTGTGTTGAAGAAAGATGATATCCTCATCAACTGATCCCCGTGATCAGCTGTTGGATCTATTGCCTTGTCCAAACTTTGACTTGAGTATGGGCTATCGTCAAGTCAAATCAGAACCAACGATGTTCGTAATGTTTTCTTACTCGTGGTTGATCCCTCGAGCATACACCATTACATCCTTTGGTCTGACCAATGCTATCACCGTGTTCACATGATGGTGGAAGTCCAGTGATATGGAAATTTCGATGAGTTGCTGTTGAGCCCATCAGCAGCATTTTGTCTCCCCCATGATTCATGTTGAACATCAACCTAGTGTTGAAAACTTGTAAGCAATGCCTTCGTGTCCCGTTCATGAAGCATATGTTGGATGCAAGAAGTGACCTTCCCCGGTTCATGTGCATTTGGTGTAAGTTGCCGCCGTGAGTTCGAGAAAGGTTGTTTTTGTTTCCTCTGGTACCATCCCAAGTTAGCTATGCATGTGCGAATGTATTCTATGGTTTGGTAGATTAATTGCCTCCACTCCATATGTATTCCCTAGCACACCGAGCCACTGATTGAATTGTTCAAGGAAAAGGAGTTGCTGTGCGAATACTAGTTCATGCACAACGACTTCGATATCCTCAATGATGGTTCCCCACCTGAACTCGGTAGTGTTTTGTTGTAAGACTTCTACATGGTCATGCTTGTCTTGGATAACGTGTTCACATATATGTAGCAGAACCAGCTCATGTTTTGGAGTTTACTATCATAGTTCAATTCCCGAGAATCTCGCAACATCGTCTCGTCGGTTTGTGTTGCAAACTTTCTTTCCGGACATGTTGTCTAAAATATCCCATTACCAACCAGATCTGAATCTCAGGCAGATATGATGGTTGAAGCTATTCCAAGATTTATGATGTAGGTCCCGACAAGGTTGATGTTCTGGCTGACACACCTAGCTGGAAGATCTATCGTTGTAGTATCTTGATTGAGCTATTTGACCATCTTCTCCATGAGGATTTAGTGCAACTTATTCTAGAAGTTGTTACTCAGATGTTGTTGTGCTCTCAGTTTCCTCGATTATGCTAGAACCATTCAAACAGTGGAATCACTCTCTACTGTTGAGTTTATCCCCAGTTACTAAAATCATTCCCAACATTTGCATTTTGTTCCTAGCTTGCACCGCCGTTGTGCCATTCTATCTTGGACTACCTTCTCCGTAATTCCTAGTCAGGATCACCTTCAACAGCGGTACTACCATGGGTCCCATCCATTTCCGATGATAAGCAAAATCATCCATTGCGTTGTCTTCAACAAGGTAGTCCACATCATCCATTCTAGTCGATATATGCCATTCTTTCGAACCTCCTCGAACGATCGTTTGTGATTGCCTTAGGTTGGCATAAAGAGTTTCAATGATCATTATATCAAAAGTAATTATTTTTGCCACTTAAGGGAATAGCTCTATGAGTCACCCTCCCTGAGGTGCCCCGTTAGGTAATCATAGTAACTTATCTCCTCGCTGCTTTGACTCTCACTCACCATCTCACCTAAGCGTGGGATTGTTGCCTACCAATTTAGACCTTCGTCATATGTTCCTCTACATCCCTCTTGATATGTGTTTTGTGTCTCAGTTCGCGAGATGTTTCTATGTCTCATTCCGTGAGTTAAGACTGAGCTGCTCGATCTTTGAGAAGATCGATCCTTCTAGAGTTTCCTTTCCCTCTCGTTGTCATGTTGGTAGGAGTTCCTGGAGCAAGACTTCGAGACAATGAAGGTGATCAAATCAACATTCTTATGGAGTGAACCCAGGATCGCGAAGATTGTGTTGGTCTTGTGTCCCTTTTCTCTTCTCACCTCACGTCCTGAATCTCGGGACAAGATTCCTGTTTAGTGGGGGTGAGTTGTCACAGCCCTAGAATTGGTTGTAGCTAGTTGCACAAGCATTCATGAATCATGTATATATTTATGAAAGTTGAATTGAGGTTTGTTGAAACCCTTAGAAATCAGTTCAAAAATAACCAACTTTAAAAATCTTCTCAAATGAGTCCAATAAAATGTTCCTGTTATTCCATAGAATTATTGGCAAGAGCTAAAATTCAAACCAATATTTTTATGAGCTCAGAAACATTTATTTTGGCCATTTGAATTAATCCAATAATTATTTGCTTTGGATTTATATTTAATATATATTAAATATAACTTCAATAATTCTGGAAGTTTGTGAGTGGCTTTGTATATATTTTAGCAAGCCATATAATAACCTACAGAATTTATGAAAATGATTTAGTGGCTAAAACTAAATCAAAACAGGGAGGAAATAAAATAGAAAACAGTAATTAAAATAGAAAACAGAGAAGGAGGGAGTACCTGGGCCTTACCTGGCAGAAGAGGCCCAGCCCACCAGGGGCTGAGTGGTCTTCCTCCTCCTGCCAGGAGGACAGGCAAGTGCGTGGTGAGCGCGTCGACGACGCCTTGCCACCTCCTGCTTCAGCCGCAGGACCCCGGCCCTCCAGACGTGACACGGAGACGCCCAACGCTCCTTCTCGCTTCCCCTCCTCTCCCTGGACCTCACTCCCCTCTCTGCTCTCTTTCTCTTTCTCGCGACCGAGCAGAGCTCGTCGCCGCCGACGTGCACCACCGCGGCCACCGCCTCCCCCTCGCCTCTCCGACATGCCCAGGAGCTCCGCCACCATTGCCGACGTCTCTCTCTCGACTCACGCGACGCCAAACGCCCCGAAGCGCCGGCCCTGACCTCTTCTTCCTCCTCGGGTCGCCGAGATCGCCACCATCGCCCTGCTCGCTCCGGACCTCCCCTGCGCCCACTAACCTTCCCATCGTGCTCGCGGTGAGCTTCTTCCTCCTTCCCCGAACCCCGTTGCTCGCCGCCTCCTCTAGGTCGTAGTTGCGCGGATGCCGAAGCTCGCCGGCGTCGTGCCTCATCGCCGCCGCGGCCACAGCTGCTGCCACCCGCGTCCTAGCTTTGCTCCGTGCTCAGCACTCTCCCGGGAGCCGGGCGCGCCCACCCATTTGACCTGCTGTGCCCCCTAGCGCCAAACCGCACCTAGCCGATTTGGTCGCCGCCGTCGATCCTGACCACCGCAGCTCCTACCACCACCACCAATGGATGCGCCTCACTCCCAGGAACCCGTAGGTGCAACTCGCGCATCGAATGGTGCCCTGTAAAGCATTTCCGAGCCGCCCCGCCGTCTCTGTCGTCGCCGGCGGCTAAACGCCGGCGACCGCTGACCCGTTGACCGGCGTGGGTTGACCCCACTGCCCGGTTTGACCCCCCCCCCCTCTCACTGACTTACGGGCCCCGCCCGACTAATTACTCTAGTTAGCACTAATTAACTAGTTAGGTTAGTCACTACAGTCACTGACCAGTGGGCCCAGGCTAGTTAGTTAGGGCTAACTAACTTAGTTAGTTGACTGGGTCACTGACCAGTGGGTCCCACTGGTCAGGTTTGACCTGGTCGACGCCTTTGACCTGCTGACATCACCCTGACGTCAGGCTGACATAGTAATTACTTTCTGGAATTTTGAAATAAATCAGAAATGATTTATTATTTTCAGAAAATATTCAAAACTTCAAAAAAAATCATAGAAAATAATCTATAACTCCAATGGAAATAATTTATATATGAAAAACGATCAGAAAAAACCAAAGAATCTGTTTATGGCATTTTCATGCATGTTAGAGCAACATATATCCTCTGTTTAGGACAATTCAATTAAATGGTATTTAAGAATGCACATATGGAGTTTGAATTTGAACCTAGTGTTCAAACCAACTCCATTTAACTTGTTGCTAGTTGCATTAGGCCAATCAACAGCATATTGCCATGTCACATTCATGCATCATATTGTTGCACTGTATTGATTGTGTCCTTCTCTGTTTGCCGGTAACCGTCCCCTCTTAGTCGATGATGTTTCCGACGACGTGATCAATGACACCGATGAAGAACTATATTATCTTCAGAAGTGCCAGGCAAGCAAAACCCCCTTGTTCATTCCGATACAAACCCACTCTCTCGCTCCTGCTCTCTTTTACTGCATTAGGACAACAACGATTCAACTGTTACATGCTGCGGTAGTTGAACCCCTTTCCTTTGCATGACCTGTCATTGCCACAGTAAATAGATGAAACCCACTAGCATGAGTAGGAGTTGTTTGAGCCCTGATGTGCCTACTCATTCATGTTTGCTTGTCATGCCTGCTAATGCTTAGAGTTGTGTCAGGTCTGATTCATCGGGAATGAATTGGAAAGTTGTGAACATGCCCTACTATGTGTGAGCAAAGTGTGTGAACACGATTTGGTAAAGGTAGCGGTGAGAGGCCATGTAGGAGTACATGGTGGGTTGTCTCATTGAAACCGTTCTCAGGAACTGAGTTCTGTGTTTGTGATCCATGAAACAGCTACTACCGCACATTAGGCCCTGAAATATGACCCCGCTCGACTTACTGACCCCTCTCGTCCTCTGTCCAGGAGTTGCAATTAGTTTCTGGTGTTTATAGGATATGTGTTGGCGGCCGTGCGTAGCGCTGACCCTAGGGGTGGGCTATGATGCGGTAGATACACCGTGGCACGGTGTACCGGGCGCCCGTTTGGTGTCTCGGGAACCCTGCACACATTGTTTGGGGCTGTGAGCGAAACTCCAGCCGGATCTTCTCGCGGATGGAACACGAATAGGCGATAAACCTGGACTAGAGACTTGTGCGGTTAGTCAGGTCGTGGTCTACACCCACGTCGGCTTTCGCTTGAAGTCTGCCGAGCACATGTCGTGTGCAGGCGCTAAGTGGTGGAAACATGTGTGACGAAGTACACCCCTATAGGGTATAAAACTATTCGAATAGCCGCGTCCGCGGTAAAGGACTTCTGGGTTGCCTATAACAGTTCATAGACAAGTGAAAGTGGATACTCTAAAATGCGCAAGATAAGCGTGAGTGCTATGGATGGCGTTCTCGTAGGTAGACGGGAGCGGATCCATAGTGGTGTATTGATTGGTGAATATGTGGACTCGTGTGCGCCACCTCAAAAGAGTTGCTTGCAGTCGTAGTTCAGGTTAGCCACTGAGTCAAAGCTGGCTTGCTGCAGTTAAACTCCACCACCCCCTTTATTGATACCGATGCATATGTAGATAGTTCTGATGTAAGTCTTGCTGGGTACATTTGTACTCACGTTTGCTTAATTTATGTTTTGCAGAGAGACTTCAGTCTCGCTAGTAGTATCGCGTGGACTTCGATGTTTAGCTTGATACCTCAGCTACGATCTTGCGCCCTCGGCAGGATCTGGTATAGTCAGGCTTCTTAGCCTTTTTCATTTGTAGATGTCTGTACTCAGACATGTTAAGTTTCCGCATGTGCTTTGATTGGTATGCTATGATTGTTGGGTCATGAGACCCATGTTTGTAATATCTCGCTCCTCGGAGCCTAATGAATAAATACTTGAGTTGTAGAGTTATGTTGTGATGCCATGTTGTATTTACACATATCGAGCATATTGTGTGTATGATTGAAATGCTTGGTATGTGTGGGATCCGACAATCTAGTTGTTTATCCTTGGCAGCCTCTCTTATGGGGAAATGTAGTCTAGTGCTTCCATAAGCCATAGTAGTCCGCTACAGCCTGGTTCACCGGAGTCCTGTTAGCCCAGTACTACTGCTCAGGACAGTTGACTAGCCGGCATGTGTTTCACTTCGTCCATGTGTCTGTCCCTTCGGGGAAATGTCACGCGGTGACATCCGGAGTCCTGCCTAGCCTGCTACAGCCCGGGTTCCCGAAGTCCTGTTAGCCCAGTGCTACAGCCTGGATTCACATGCTGCTGACCGACATGCTCGATGTGATTCATGTATGCCTGTCCACATAGGTTAGTGCCGTTTTGGGTTCACGACTAGCCATGTCGGCCCGGGTTCTCGGTCATATGGATGCTAGCGACACTGTCATATACGTGAGCCAAAAGGCGCAAACGGTCCCGGCCATGGTAAGGTGACACCCGTGGGAATACCGTGCGTGAGGCCGCAAAGTGATATGAGGTGTTACCGGCTAGATCGATGTGAATTGGAATCAGGGTCCTGACATTCCATGTAATAAGTGTGTGATTGCTACTCTGTTGTAAATCCTTCGAGTACTGTGTGTGTCAGCATTACCGATCCAGGGATGACACTGAAGCACAGAGACTTGACCATCTGAGGTCGGGTCGCTACAAGATGGTTTTAATCCTTATACCACTACTAGGGAAAACCTTATACACAGAATCTTAGCAGCAGCGCGGCATAAAAACAGGTGCTGCTGCTAAGTAGTAGCAGCGCGGCTACGGAAAGCTCGCTACTGGTGCAAACTTAGCAGTAGCGCGTGACTCTTAAACCGCGCTGCTACAAAAATCCACCGACAGTACACAACGCCACTTTACCTGAAGAGGAGCGCTGGATGATTCAAGTACAAGTTCCAGGAAGGACGTTCTCGCCCACTTCTAAACCCATAGAGTTTTCTTTCGAAGCACCCACCTGGGGTCTAGGCAAGAGCATGGCAGCCCACATTACCATTGGACGCATTGGAGAAGTTTACAACAGGGATCTTAAGGACACTATTTACCAAATATGTGGGCGCCGAGACGAGCAATGGGAAGTAATCAGCACCAGGAAGGATAGATCCATTGCAGCTTTCATCCAGGAGTTAAACCAGCACATCCGACGTCAGGAAAACCAGATGTGCGCAGACATGATGGACTTGAAGAAGGCGAAGACTAGGATCATCGAACTAGAGGAAGAACTCAAGTTTACACGCGATGGATATGAGGAGGAAATCAAGACACTACTGGAGAAGAATGACGACCTAGTCAAGAAGATCGGAGTATTCATGGGAGGACCAGCACCGGGAGACGAAGACGAAGATCCCACTTGCCCGGACAACTACATCATCATCGATGACACCGACTCCGATCCTAGTGATGATGAATTTGAAGACGAAGCTGGAGCAGACATCATGGAGTCTTCCACCGATCAAAATTTCTAGATGACTACCATATATTACTATTATTCCCCCATGTATTTAGTAGTAGTTGAGCATTTGTGCGATAGTTCTAGATCATTTGTATGCCCTTGCTTGATTGATTGAGTGAATTGAATGTGTTTGTGTCATGTGCATATGGGTAGTGTTTTCCCATTAGACCTCTTTTCTATTCTAATCTCTTCCATCTAAAACCCCTCAGATGCCTCCGGGACGTGACACCGGTTTTGCCTTTCCACCGGAGCTCACCCAGTTGATCCAATAGCAGAATGTGTTGATGCAATTGCTAGTTCAGAATCAGGGCAGCAACAACAACAACAACAACAACCCGCCGCCCGTGGACAACCTAGCTCGTTTTCTAAGGTTACAGCCGCCGGTGTTTTCCAGTAGCACCGAGACCATAGTTGCGGACGATTGGCTACGCCGTATTGGAAGGGAGTTGACCACCGCAGGTTGCACAGATGCTGAGAGAGTGCGCTTTGTCGCACATCAATTGGATGGACCAACAGCCTCATGGTGGGAGAATTACACAGCCACTTTTTCTATAGCCAATGTCACTTGGGACCAGTTTCAGCAAGCTTTCCGCATAGCCCATGTCTCCACTGGAGCTATGCAAATGAAGAAGTGGGAGTTCCGCAACTTACGCCAGGGGAACCGTACTGTGGCTCAGTACGTGGATGAGTTTAGCAAGTTATCTCGCTACGCCCCTGATGATGTGGCCACAGATGCCGCGAAGCAGGAGAAGTTTATGGAAGGGCTGAATGATGAGATGAGTATGCAGTTGATGGTAGCAACCTTCAACAACTACCAGGAGTTGGTAGATAAGGCTCTTATGATTGAAGGGAAGCAGCAGCAGATTGAGAGCCGCAAGAGAAAGTATGGACAAGGGAAGTATAACTCAGGAGCTCAGCAGAAGCCTCGCCTAACCCCGAACTTGGGAGGACTTGTTCATAACCATGGAGGTCACAACCACACTGGAGGAGGATCGCATAACCACAATGGATCTAAGAATGGGAATGGGAACGGAACCAACAATAATCATAACCGCCCCAACCCAGCCACACCCGCCAAAAGGGACTTAAGTCATGTTACTTGTTTCAAGTGCGGGAAGACTGGACACTACGCCACGGAGTGCCCTGAAGGAAAGAATGGAAATGGAAATGGGAGCACTGGGAAGAAGCAAAATCCATTCAACAAAGGACAAGTGAACCACGTTAATGTGGAGGAGGTTGAAGAGCAGCCGGACGCGGTAATAGGTAAGTTTTTCGTTAAGTCATTTACCACTCTTGTTCTTTTCGATACTGGTGCATCGCATTCATACATATCAAGGGGATTCGTGGATAAGTTTAAGCTACCAACCCAGACCCTTAGGACCCCTCTTTTAGTGAGTTCACCCGGAGCAGAGTTTATGGCTAGCCGATGGTGTGACCAGATACCCTTAACCATTGGTGCACATGTTTTTCCGTCCGACCTAATTATCTTGGAGTCACAAGGATTGGATGTGATATTGGGTATGGACTGGATGTCAAAGTTTGGAGGAAGCACTAATTGTGCTAGTAAGTCGATTTATCTCACCACCCCAGAAGGAAAAAGGATTAAGTATGTATCCAGGCATGTGCCTAGGAGGAGTCAGGTGAATGCCCTTACGGGAGTTGTTCAGGAGGAAGTGCCTGTAGTGAAGGACTACCCGGATGTTTTTCCAGAGGAGTTACCAGGCATGCCACCGGATAGAGACATTGAGTTTTTGATAGAGCTGTTGCCAGGTACTGGACCAATATCC
Organism: Triticum urartu; assembly: GCF_003073215.2. NCBI lineage: Eukaryota > Viridiplantae > Streptophyta > Magnoliopsida > Poales > Poaceae > Triticum > Triticum urartu. The sequence continues at coordinate 518,517,799 of NC_053024.1, forward strand.
AAGAGACCCTATCGGATGCCCGCAAATGATCTGGAAGAAATTAAGAAACAGATCAAGGAGTTATTTGAGAAAGGATACATCCGAAGAAGTTCATCACCTTGGGGAGCCCCAATACTTTTGGTTGAGAAGAAGGATAAATCCCTGAGGATGGTTGTTGATTATCGAGCATTAAATGAAGTGACGATTAAGAACAAGTACCCACTGCCGATGATCAATGATCTGTTTGATCAGTTGCAAGGAGCTAAAGTGTTTTCGAAGATCGATTTGTGATCGGAGTATCATCAGTTGAAGATACGAGAGAAGGATATAACGAAGACAGCGTTCACAACACGATATGGATTATACGAGTACACGGTCATGTCATTTGGACTGACTAACGCCCCTGCCTATTTCATGAGCATGATGAACAAGGTGTCCATGGAGTATTTGGATAAGTTTGTTGTGGTGTTTATTGATGATATTATGGTATACTCGAAGAACGAGGAGGAGCACAAGGAGCATTTGCGCTTAGTTCTCGAGAAACTCAGGGAACACCAGTTGTATGCTAAGTTTAGCAAATGCGAATTTTGGTTGAAGGAAGTCGGGTTCCTTGGACATGTTATATCGGGAGAAGGTATAGTAGTAGACCCCAGCAAAATTCAGTCAGTCACTGAATGGTTGGCACCCACTTCAGTTAGCGAGATCCGCAGTTTTCTTGGACTCGCGGGATACTACCAGAGATTCATCGAGAATTTTTCTAAGATTGCAAAGCCAATGACTGAACTGTTGAAGAAGGATACTAAGTTTAAATGGACAGAAGATTGCGAGGCAAGTTTCCAGGAGTTGAAGAAACGTTTGACTACAGCGCCAGTGCTAACACTGCCAGATATACATAAGGAGTTCCAAGTGTACTGCGATGTCTCACGCATAGGACTTGGATGTGTGCTTATGCATGATGGGAGAGTTGTTTCGTATGCCTCACGACAACTAAAACCTCATGAGTTGAACTATGCCACGCATGATTTGGAGTTAGCAGCCGTAGTGCATGCATTGAAGACCTGGAGACATTACCTTATTGGAAACCGCTGTGATGTGTACACGGACCATAAGAGTTTGAAGTACATTTTCACCCAGAAGGAACTGAACCTTAGACAGAGGAGATGGTTGGAGCTTATAAAGGATTATGACATGAAGCTACACTATCATCCAGGAAAGGCCAATGTCGTAGCAGATGCTTTGAGCCGGAAGAGTTATGCTAATATCCTTGAAAGTAAGGGATTGCCGAAGGAGTTAGCAGAGAATATCATGGAACTTCGATTGGAGATTGTTCCTAGAGGATCCGTTGCAACAATGGAGGTCCAGTCGACATTGCTGGACAAGATTCGGGAAGCTCAGAAGGAGGACAAGGAGATTGCCGAGATAAGGGAGAAGATGAGCAAAGGAAAGGCCAAAGGTTTTCGTGAAGATGAGCACGATACCCTATGGTTTGAGGACCGAATCTATGTGCCCAATAACCAGGAGATCAGGAAGTTAATACTTCAAGAGGCCCATGACTCACCATACTCGATACACCCCGGAAACACCAAGATGTATTTGGATTTGAAGGAATGTTTCTGGTGGACCGGTATGAAGAAGGATATTGCCGAGTATGTAGCCGTATGTGATGTATGTCAGCACGTGAAGGAAGAGTATCAGAAGCCAGCAGGACTGTTACAGCCTATGCCGATACCCGAATGGAAGTGGGATAAACTGGGCATGGACTTTATCATCGGATTGCCCAGGACCAAAGCGGGATATGATTCCATATGAGTAGTAGTTGATCGCTTGACCAAAGTAGCTCACTTAATCCTAGTGAAAACCACCTATACAAGTGCAAAGTTGGCCAAAATATATATGTCCAGGATAGTATGTCTGCATGGAGTCCCGAGGACCATCGTATCAGATCGAGGAACACAGTTTACCTCAAAGTTTTGGCACCAGTTGCACCAGACTTTGGGAACGAGATTGGAGTTTAGTACAGCATTTCACCCGCAGACGGATGGACAAACAGAGAGAGTCAACCAAATTTTGGAGGACATATTGAGAGCATGTGCGCTAGATTATGGATCTAGTTGGGATGACAATTTGCCATACGCAGCGTTTTCATACAACAATAGCTATCAAGCCAGTTTGAAGATGGCCCCGTTTGAAGCCCTGTATGGACGAAGGTGCAGAACACCGTTGATGTGTGAGGGAGTCCTGGATTAGGAGGTGTCCGGATAGCCGGACTATACCTTCGGCCGGACTCCTGGACTATGAAGATACAAGATTGAAGACTTTGTCCCGTGTCCGAAAGGGACTTTCCTTGGCGTGGAAGGCAAGCTTGGCGATACGGATATGTAGATCTCCTACCATTGTAACCGACTCTGTGTAACCCTAGCCCTCTCTGGTGTCTATATAAACCAGAGGGTTTTAGTCCGTAGGAACAGACAATCATACCATAGGCTAGCTTCTAGGGTTTAGCCTCTCTGATCTCATGGTAGATCTACTCTTGTACTACCCATATCATCAATATTAATCAAGCAGGACGTAGGGTTTTACCTCCATCGAGAGGGCCCGAACCTGGGTAAAAACATCGTGTCCCTTGTCCCTGTTACCATCCGCCTAGACGCACAGTTCGGGACCCCCTACCCGAGATCCACCTGTTTTGACACCGACATTGGTGCTTTCATTGAGAGTTCCTTTGTGCCGTCGCTATCACTAAGGATGCCTCATCCCGTCTTTAAAGACGGCACCGTTGCTAAGGGAGCTTTGGTTGTCGGCCAAACTCTCCGGCTAGGTGGTTTCCTTATGACCGCCTGTTCGGCTGCTGCGTCGACGATGACCTCTCGGGTCATCGAAAGCAATCTTCACGTCAGCTCGGAATTCGCCGAGCAGCTAGATCCAATGGAGCTCTCTTCCCTAAACGAGCTCTTGGATCGCATCACCGCCCTGGGAGTCGCTACGGATTACGACCAGATTGGGCCTAAACCCGATCTGAGAGAGATTAACTCTCCCCAGGTCACCCATCACGTTGCCGTGGTAGAGGGACAGTGCGGTGACCCTTCATCTATCTTAAGGACTAGCTATGTCCGGATTACCGATCCCTCCAAGCCGGATACCCGCGGAGGGGAGGACATCACTCAAGACCTGAACTTAAAGTCAGGCAACGGGCTAGATTCATTGGACAGCATCCAAGAATCCAAACTTCCGAGTTCGGAAACTCCTTGGCCCCTGGGTCTCAGATTGGGTGAGGTTTCGGATTTGATTCCACCCACCCACCCGTACATAAGCGATCTATCCCAAATTAGGCAAGAGCCCAAAGAAACAGTACATCATTACTGGCCAGATTCCTCCTGGTTATGAACAGGATAAAGGACTGTCGCGAGGAAGACGCAATTTCATCCTTCTGCAATAATTGCACGGACAAGGGAATCCTCAACGCCATAAGTCGCCGTGATATTACACGCTTCGCGGACTTGGCGTCCATAGTACGAAAGTACTATGCGATGGAAAGCGCCTAGAAAACCGAAATAAAATTTTGGGACAATCCGACCCTGAATACAAACCCAGTCCGAAATAAAAGGGTGCATCATCGCCAGACACCCGGGTTCAATACCAAAAGGCAAAAGCCCTCTACAGGGCACGGAACCGTACTGGAAGGATGGCTTAATGGACCCTGTAAAATTCACAGTGCAGAGGGCGCCACACCAGCTCACAGCCTTAGAGCATGTTGGATACTCCGGCAGGTGGCAAAAATTGGCGAAGATCTTCTAATTCCAGAAGCCACAGAAAGCCACCCCAGAGACACCAGTACGGTATTAACAGTCTTCGAGACTTTCGCATCAAATAATATGCGAAAAAGAACACTCCGCAGCCTTGCCGAAGTCTACCAAGTAGCAACAATAAACCCATGGAGTGACACGGCTATTACTTTTAACGCCAGTGATGAACCTAAATTCCAAACAGCCCGAGCAACAGCCGCATTGGTCCTCATTCCAATAGTGGACGGCTTTCGTCTTACCAAGGTACTCATGGATGGCAGCAGCGGATTGAACCTCATTTATGAGGAAACCCTTCAAAAAATGGAAATAGAGTGGAACCGCATTGAGCGAAGCAGCACAACCTTTAGAGGAATAATCCCCAGTCGGGAAGCGCGCTGTACAGGAAAAATCACACTAGATGTGGTGTTCGGCACGCCGGATAATTACAGGTCCGAAGAGGTCACGTTCCAAGTGGCCCCGTTCAGTAGCGGATATCACGCTCTGCTAGGGCGGGAAGCGTTTACAATCTTCCAAGCAATACCCCATTACGGGTACATGAAGCTCAAAATGCCCGGGCCTAAAGGAATCATCACTCTCGCTAGTGATCCGAACATAGCACTCCGCGCCGAAAACAAGACAGCCGCACTGGCCCTCGAGGCGCTATCCGAAGCCCTAGCGGCTGAGGAACTGACTGCGCTGCGCTCCATGGTGAATAGGGACGATGTGATACTCGACAAAAGATCCAAGTCCACCTCCTTTAAACCGGCGGATGAAATAGTCAAATTCCAGGTCCATCCAACGGAGCCCAATAAAACAGCTTCCATCGGGGCACGGTTAAACCCTGATGTAGACGCCGCACTGCGAGAGTTCCTACGAGAGAACTGGGACATTTTTGCCTGGCACCCTTCAGATATGTCAGGAATCCCACGCAGGCTGGCCGAACACAGCTTAAATATCCTAAAAGGATTCAAGCCAGTCAAACAGGCTCTTCGGCGTTTTTCCGAACCTAAGAGACAGGCCATGGGAGAGGAACTAGCCAAGATATTGGAGGCCGGATTCATCAAAGATATAAAACACCCAGACTGGCTAGCAAACCTGGTGATGATACCAAAGAAGGACAAATCCTGGCGCCTGTGCGTTGATTTTAAAGACCTTAACAAGGCTTGCCCAAAGGATCCCTTCCCTCTCCCCCGCATCGATCAAATTATCGACGCAACCGCAGGACACGATTCGTTGTGTTTCCTCGACGCATACTCTGGCTACCATCAAATAAAGATGGCAGAGTCAGACCAAGCCGCAATGGCATTCATCACACCATACGGCCCATTCTGCTTCAACACAATGCCCTTCGGGCTCAAAAATGTCGGCGCAACATATCAGCGCATGATTCAGACATGTCTGGCAAACCAGATCGGCAAAACAGTGGAGGCATACGTAGATGATGTGGTCGTTAAAACAAGACATGTCGAATCTCTAGTAGACAACTTGAGGCTAACATTCGACAACCTCCGAACATACGACATCAAGCTCAACCCGGAAAAATGCATTTTCGTCGTTCCAGCAGGAAAGCTCTTGGGCTTCATTGTATCCGGTAGAGGAATTGAAGCAAATCCAGCCAAGATCCGAGCTCTGTCACAATTGGATATCCCGAAGGACCTCAAACAAATACAAAAATTAACCGGATGCGTGGCGGCTCTAAGCCGCTTTTATCTCCCGCTTGGGAGAAAAGGCCCTACCCCTTTACCGCCTCCTTTGGCGCACCGAACACTTCGAGTGGACGGATGCAGCCACGGCCGGACTCGACGAAATAAAAGCCATCTTGGCAACAAACCCAGTCCTGGCCGCGCCAAACATTGGCGAACCAATGCTATTATACATTGCCGTCATCGCCCCGTGGACAGAACCATTCCTCGCCTACCTTACTAGGCAGGAACTCCCCGAGGACCAAAATGAGGCACGCTGCATAGTGCGGCGATCTAAAGCCTATAAAGTCCATGAGGGAGAGCTTTATAAGAAAAGCACTACCAGAGTCCTTCAAAGGTGGATGTCCGAAGAGGAAGGGCGGAACCTCCTGGCTGAAATTCATGCCGGATTCGGCGGTCATCACGCTGCAGCTCGGTCCCTTGTAAGCAAGGCCTTCCGTACAAGCTTTTATTGGCCGACGGCCCGGGAAGACGCCCAGGACTTAGTCCAATGATGCGTCGATTGCCAGCTTTTTGCAAACCAAAGCCATATGCCACCCACCGCCCTCCAAACTATCCCCATCACTTGGCCCTTCGCGGTCTGGGGGCTTGACATGGTTGGACCCCTTAAAGGCGGAACCCACAAGAAAAAATACTTACTGGTCATGGTGGATAAGTTCACCAAATGGATAGAAGCCAAGCCTGTTAAGACGGCCGAATCCGGACCGGTGATAGACTTTATATCCGGGGTTGTACACCGTTACGGCGTCCCCCACAGCATCATCATTGATAATGACACGAACTTTACGGCCGACGAGGTAAAACTCTGGTGCAAAAACATGGGCATCAAGCTCGATTATGCTTCCGTCTATCACCCACAAACTAACGGACAGGTCGAACGTGCAAATGGTCTTATCATGAGTGGCATCAAACCCAGATTAGTGTGGTCCCTTAAGGAATCTAATACGCACTGGGTAGAGGAGCTCGACTCCGTACTCTGGGGGCTGCGGACCACGCCGAATCGCACCACCGGATACACACCATTCTTCATGGTGTACGGTGCAGAGGCAGTTTTGCCTTGCGACATAATTCATGACTCACCTCGAGTGCGCATGTACGAAGAAAGAGAAGCCGAGCTCGATCGGCAGGACAGTTCGGACGCCTTGGAGGAAGAGCGCGACGTGGCAAAAGCCCGTTCCGCATTCTATCAGCAGCAGGCTCGAAGATACCAAAGCAGAGAAGTACGGGCCAAAAATTACAACGTTGGCGAATTAGTTCTACGCCTGCCGGACAAGAAAAAGGACAAACTCAAGCCCAAGTGGGAAGGTCCCTTCATAATTGACCAAGTCCTGACTGGTGGAGCGTACTGCCTGCGAGATGCATCGGATAACCGACTCGAGCCGAACCCATGGAACTCAGCCCGTCTCCGAAGATTCTATGCCTAGAGCCGGACTCTGTGTTCGTCTCCTTCCTCTGTCCATTTTTTATATACTTTATGTCTTAAATTTCTCTCCTTCTTCTCTCTCTCTCTTATAGCCTTTAAAGGCTCATAAAGTGACGCGCTATCCGCGCTCATTAAACCTGGGGGCTTCTTTAAACAAAAGCTTATTTATACGGGCTTCATGCCCAACACATGTGTCACACTTCCGCATGTACCTTTTATTCACCATTATATGCATCGATATGACTTAAGTTTTGGCCAAGCTGGGTTGCCTGGCTCCTGTGCTTACCCCTACGTTCCCGATTGTTCGGCTAGGTGGTAAAGGGAGCACCTCTGCGATTGTTACTGCCGGGTCAGCCAGATGTGTACCTCAGACTGGGTGAAGCCGAAAGCTAGCGTTCTTAAGGGAATATTCGGTCGGTGAACTAAAGATGATCTTTTTTTATTTATCTATACGCCCCTAGATGTTTTTCCTGCGTCTCTTTTCGCAGAATGGACATGCACTTTAGGGCATGCCTCCCAGGGAAAGGAACCCCTAACGGAACTATTCTCCCTGGAAGATGTTTCTTACTAACCATGTAATATAACACAACTAGTTGGGCACTTGTATGTTCAAGCACTAATGACCCCTACGCCTGGTCTCCATGCATACTCCGGTTCTTATTTAACCGCGAGGGTATTCGGACACACTTCGGACCGTCAGGTCCCGAGGTTGAAGCGAAAAGGTTGGCCATGACAAACGATCTACAATCCGTCTAGAAGGCATTACACATGTCAATTAAAATTACATAGTCAATCTGACTGATTGTATTCCTCTTCAATACCATCTAAGAGGCTGTCTAGTTTACAGTCCTGTTGGGAATACTTTGCGGCCAATTCTACTTGGCCGTATACTAAGCTCACAGGGATCTCCTTCCCATCGGGCCCCACGGGTCCGACCTCGGCCATGTGGTTTGGGTCATCCTTCGTGTACCCCGTCTTCACCATGGCCCAGGCCTCCCTGGCGCCTTGACGGCAGGCCGACATCTTCCACAATCGAAAGCGCCGCCGCGCTCCCTTCAGCTTCTCTACAAGCTCTCCAAGGCCTTCGGGCATGGAGACGGATGGCCACAAGGCCTGGGCGATGCCTTGCATCACCTGCCAAACTCGCTCTTGCAGTTGTGAGAGCTCGGGAAGAAGGTCACCCGTAGAACCGGGCATTTCCTCTGCAGGACGACCTGTTAGCATACCTACAGACATTACTCTGTTAGTCGACTTCCTCGCCGAACTCTTTTTTCAAAGTTAGTTTAAGCACTTACTAAATATGCCGCGTCGAAGCCGCTGATTCTCCTTAACGGAGTCCAACAGCTGGGCACGAACATCCTTCAGTTCAACGCCCAGCTTGGTGTTGGCATCTTGGAGATCGTTCTTCTCCCGCCTCACCTTTGTCAGCACGCTCTCACCAGCCTTCAGCTGGCGTAGGAGTTGTTGCTCTTCCGGATTTAATCCGACGCCATCTGCAATTTCATTTGTCAGATTTGCACCCACGCCGCACTTCGCAAAATACTTATCTTTCGAAGCATATATTACCAGAGGGGGTCTCCTTGGGCTCCCCTGCCACGGCTAGTGCGGCCTCAAGCTGGGCTTTGCACTCTTCCAGCTCCTGGGACAGTAGGGTATTCTTTTCTGTAAGAACCTGCATAACAAATGATCCTTAAATCAGTTATTCTAACTGTTTCAAGTCTCGGGGGCTACTGGTATATATATAATTACCAAAATTTTCTTACCCGTATGTCTTTTACATATTGCTCCGTGGCTCTGGCTAGACCATTTTGAGCGGCACGGAGGTACGCATCTCCCGAATTGAAGGCATCCAATGCCTCTTGGGAGAAACAAGCGTCGCGAAGAACTGTCCGGCGACGCCTGTGGTTCATGGCACTCTCCGCCTCGGAATTGGTGGCAGACAGCCTATCCGCATCCTCTGTCGGAGGAGCGTCCGGTGCGCGCCTTGTGTTCGTCTCCGCTTCCGGGCCAGGCTTTGGAGCCTGGCTGGTGGAGGCGCGATTGGCAACCTCTCCGGATATAGTCCGGCGAGGTCTCTTCGTCCTGAAGAGAGCACAAGCGTTAATATGCCTTGAAGGAATAACACCTGGGAATAAGATGGCGCGCTATACCTTTGCGTCGGCGTCTCAGTCCGGACCGCACTTCTTTTCAGCCCGCGGGGCCTTGACGCCCCTCGTTGGCTAGTCGCCGCAGGCTCGGCCTCCCGTCTCAAGGACCTCCCCTGCAAAACACGGTTGTCATACGGCAATCGAGAACACGCGAGGATAGATCCCTTTTCAAAGTGCTGGGACTTCGGTCTCAGTTACCTGTGAGGCTGGGAGTAGCCCTGGGTAATCGGCCGTAATGGCCACCAAGGCGTTGTCCTTGCTCAATTGATGAAGCACCCCATCAATCAGCTCCACAGATAAGTCCGGGTCCTCTTGAGAGGCCGGGTCGAGGGACCGTCCCGGATCCTCGGGTTGTGGAGGAGGGTTGTTTATTTCTTTAACAGCCTGGTGCAGTTCCTGCGTTGAAGTCGTTAGACTGAATATTTGACGATGGGAATATAAAACGGATGGGCAAGTAAAAGTGTCCACTTACCCAACTTGGGGGATTGTACATAGAAAATCCACCCTGTGGGTTGACGCGGAGAAATTCCTCCTCTTCTCCCTTGTACAAAGCGGACAATATCTCTATTAGAGCGGGAGCCGAATCCGGCCCCTTACGGCCGTGGCGGGTGGCGTCGTCCTCCCCGTTGAAGTCCCACATGGGGTGGCCTCTATATTGAAGCGGATACACCCCTCGCATGATGCATGCGGCCATGACCCCGATCATGGTCAGTCCGGAATGAGCTAACAATCTTATCCGGCCCATCAGGTAAAGAACGTCCTTGTCACTTTCCCTCTGAGGGCTCCGTGGACGCCAGCTTAGGCGCTTCTTTAGGGGAGCACTGTCGAACTCAGGGAGGCCGATCCGGACAGGATCCGGCAGCGGTACGTCCTCTATATAAAACCATTCTGAAGGCCAGTCCTCGGATGCCTTCTTTAGGGTTCCGGATAGATATCCGGTCCCGGAGATGCGCCACACTTCGGCTCCGCCCACTTGATATATTGACCCCTTCTGAGAACGGGGCACAAGGTAGAATAGCCTTTTCCACAGCGCGAAATGGGCCTCGCAGCCCAAAAACAGCTCGCAAAGGGCTACGAAGCCCGCGATATGCAATATGGAGGCAGGCGTGAGGTTGTGCAGCTAGAGGCCATAGAACTCCAGGAGCCCCCGGAGAAACGGATGAATTGGAAATTCGAGCCCTCTTATTAAGTAAGGGACAAGGCATACCCACTCTCCTTTGGAGGGATTGGGGGCGCTCTCCGCTTGCTCTCCGCCATTATAGGTGGCAAGTCCGGCTCGAACCGGGGCCATATAGGCCGGGGGGAGAAATCCCTTGGTCTGGAGCGTCACTAGCTCGCTCTGCGGGATGGAGCATCTCTCCCAATCTCCGCGCTGAGGGCTGGAAGGGCGAGAGGAGGAGTTGCGGCGGTCGGCCATGATAGAATGGACCTCTGTCGGATACGCTCTGATGAATACTCGCGGAGGGGAGAAGGTGTGGTTTGGATATAAATCCTCGTCCCCTTTTCGTGTAAATGTAAAAACACCCTGACTTTTCGTGTTCGTTTGACATGTGGAAGACGGCCATTATTGGGCATAGAAGCCAAGGAGCGCTACATTTACAAGAAACCGGACATTATTCAACAGGTACACGGAATTTGGAGGAGAACCCGCCTTGCAATGCCGAAGACAATCTGCGCGCCGGACTCGTCGTCATTGAAGCCTGGTTCGGGGGCTACTGAGGGAGTCCTGGATTAGGGGGTGTCCGGATAGCCGGACTATACCTTCGGCCGGACTCCTGGACTATGAAGATACAAGATTGAAGACTTCGTCCCGTGTCCGGAAGGGACTTTCCTTGGCGTGGAAGGCAAGCTTGGCGATACGGATATGTAGATCTCCTACCATTGTAACCGACTCTGTGTAACCCTAGCCCTCTCCGGTGTCTATATAAACCGGAGGGTTTTAGTCCGTAGGAACAGACAATCATACCATAGGCTAGCTTCTAGGGTTTAGCCTCTCTGATCTCGTGGTAGATCTACTCTTGTACTACCCATATCATCAATATTAATCGAGCAGGACGTAGGGTTTTACCTCCATCGAGAGGGCCCGAACCTGGGTAAAAACATCGTGCCCCTTGTCTCCTGTTACCATCCGCCTAGACGCACAGTTCGGGACCCCCTACCCGAGATCCGCCGGTTTTGACACCGATAATATGGGACGAGGTAGGAGACCGACAGTTGTTTGGACCAGACTTGATCAAGGAGTCTGAGGAGAAGGTTAAATTGATTCGTGACAGACTGAAGATTGCTCAGTCCGGGCAGAAGAGGTATGCAGACTCAAAACGCAAGGAGGTAACCTATGAAATTGGAGATCGAGCATATCTGCGAGTATCACCCTTGCGAGGAGTGAAACGTTTTGGAGTTAAGGGAAAGTTAGCCCCGAGATTTGTAGGACCGTATCGTATTTTGGAACGGATGGGAGAAGTTGCCTACAAGTTGGAGTTACCCGAGGGATTATCAGGAGTTCATGACGTGTTTCACGTTTCACAGCTGAAGAAGTGTCATGCTGAGATGGCAGATATACCGCTAAGAGATACAATACCCCTGGAGGCGATTCAGTTGGACAATGATTTGACTTATGAGGAGAAACCAGTTAAGATTCTTGAGTTTGCCAGCAGAGTCACCCGCAGTAAGGTTATTAAGTTTTGCAAAGTTCAGTGGAGCCACCATACCGAGGATGAAGCCACCTGGGAACGAGAGGATGATCTCCGCAAAGACCACCCGCACCTATTTTCTAGCCAGCCCGAATCTCGAGGGCGAGATTCATCTTAAGGGGGGTAGGTTTGTAACATCCCAAATTTTTAATTTGAAATGTTATACATTAGATCATCATTGCATATCATGTTTTATTGCTTTTCCGTTTCGTAATCCTCGAAAATCCTAAGAAACTCAAGGACCTTCGGAGAGAGTTGGGGATTTCCCGGTTTTCATATTTGATTCTTTTATCAAATAATGAAACGAGGATTTGATTTTAATTATTTCTCTTTGAAAAATATTTCACATTAAAAAATTAAAGAGAGGAGATAATATGACTTCTCCAAAATAAATGAAATATTGAAGAAAAAATATTAAAATCATTAAATTGTTTGTTTTTGTTGTTTTTATTCGGATTTATTTGCATTAGAAAAATTGCATGTTTTCAAAATTGCACTTTAGGGCCAAGAAAATGTTCATCTTGTTCTAAATATTTTATTTAGACGGTGAAAATTTGTTTTGGCATTTTTATATTTCTATTTATTTTTTTAGGATTTTTTTCCTGTCGGCGGAATTTTTTTAAAAAAAAGAGTTCCCGCGCCCGACTGGGCCTAAGGCCCAGCCGAGCCAGGCCGGTCCAGCCGCAGCCTCCTGCGCGCGCGCCGCCGCCGCCGCCACTCGGACCGGAGTCCGAGTTGGACTCCGCGCCGCCCCGCCTTGGCCCCTACTCCAAGCCGCCGCCGCCCCGCCCTTATATACCACCGCCCCGCCACCCCAACACCCCACCGCAGCCGCAGCCGCCCCGCGCCGCGCCAAGCCCCGCCGCCCGCGCCGCCTAGCCGCCGCCGCCGCAGCCGAGCGCCGCCGCCGCCGCTTGCCGCCGCCCCCGCGAGCCGCCGCCCCGTCGCCCGCACCTCGCCTCGCCGGAGGTAGCCGCCGGACTCCGCCGTCGGTTTTTTTATATAAAAACCGTTCAGTTTTTTTTGGTTTTACCGGTTTTTCTCGGTTCTTCTAGTTACCGGACGTTCATTCGAACGTTCGTTTTAACGAACGGTTCTTCGCCCGTTAGATACAGCTAACGAACGCTCGTGCGTTAGTCTGTTCGTCAGATTTCTTTGATCGGATTTATTCCGCGATTTTCTCTGATCGCGATTTCTGATCCGATCTTAGTTTCTGTTTTTCTTTTCGCTCGTTAGTCGAAATCAGGCGATTCAAGCGCCTGGAGTTTCATCTTGAAACTCTCTTTTCGTTTAACCAACTCAAACAAGATTTTTCTACTCTAAAATTTGACATAGCTTCAGATTAGTAAACGAAGCTTCTTGCTTTCGCCGTTTGAGTTTCGTTGCTCCGTTTGATTTGATTCTTTTTGCGCACCAGAGTTCTTAATTTGAACTTTCTGGTCAACCTCTTTTATTTGAGTTTTGCTTGTGCATCGTTGCTTGTTACTTATGTATGCTATTGTTTGCTTGCGATAGAATTCCCAGAGTGCGAAGCGTGTTACTACGAGTCTCTAGGATTTGCGGATCGTCAGCAAGGCAAGTAACACTTTGATCATACCCCTTTATCACCCAGATTTTATGCATTAATTCCAATCCTCAAACATTGCATGATTAGGATGTCATTAACTTGTGGGTTGGGAAGTAGTTGATGAGGTAGAACCTATTGCCCTGCTATATTCAAACCCTTGCGAGTTACTTCTACGCTGGCTTATAATACTATGCTATGCTATGCTCGTAGACGTGGTTTGGGTTTGAGTGAAATCCATGACAGATGTGAGCTTGTTAATTAATGGTTCAACTTAAGGTGGCAACTTAAATTAACATCTGGATGGATTGAGGCACCTGGAGTACCCAGTGTTGCCTATATTTTTTGGAAATCCCGGAGTACCCGTGTGATCTTCCTATGGACCGCCACCCAGGCTCAAAGGGAACTGAGATGATTCATGCTAGAAACTTCCGTGTGCAGCCACAAGCTATTATGGGCTCTAGCATAGTTGAGTAAGTTACGTGAAGCTCTTGAAGAGGCAGATCAGTAGGTAGTGGGATGTAGGTTTGGTGTGGTCTGTCCGGGGTAGAGAGTTAATGTTTCTGAAAGACTGTGTCTCGGTCATCCGTTTCTCAAACACCCTGTAGTGCGAGAAAACCAACAGAGGCGATCGAGTATTGTGGGAAAAAGTGTGCAAACCTTTGCAGAGTGTACAATCTAATCATGGTTAGCCGTGTCCTTGGTTATGGACAATTCTTGAGTATCTAGTACTTGGGTTATCACATGTATCTCATCACTCTTAATTAATATTATTGGGTTGTTAATCACTTTAATTGGGATTGAGTTGGAGGAACCTTATCAATGATGTTTCAACTACCATGATAGTTAAATTAAAATCTATTCCTTTGTTATAGGGAAAAATTGGCTTTTCGCAAAAACTATAACCATAGAGCTTTCCACCAGCCATATATGCATGTAGTGATAGCATTATTCTGTTCTTGCTCTACTGTGTTATATTGCCAGCATATTCCATGTGCTGACCCGTTTTCGGGCTGCAACGTATTATGTTACAGACTTTTCAGACGAGGAGTAAGGTTCGTTAGGTCGTTGCCGTGCAGCTCAGCTATGCCGCTGGAGTTGATGGACTCACTTTATCTTCCAAGCCTTCCGCTGTTATCGTATTAGATGACCTTAAGCCATATTATTGTAATAAGTTCTCTCTTGAGACATTCGATGTAATAAGTGTGTGATTGCTACTTTGTTATAAATCCTTCGAGTACTGTGTGTGTCAGCATTACCGATTCAGGGATGACACTGAAGCACAGAGACTTGACCATCTGAGGTTGGGTCGCTACACTCCTAAATTATTTTATCTCCATGATCTGCAAGAAAAGGGGGAGATAAGTATCTTGTAAACGAAGTCATGCGACAATCTCGCTAATCTATTTACTAAGTCTTTGCCAAGTTCTCTGTTTCATAAATATGTAACTGGAATTGGTATGAGACGACTTCGAGACTTGCAAAATTCAGGGGAAGAAATCTTCTAAGATATAACCTGTTAAGATCATGAGATCTTTAATATTGCACGCTTTTTCTTTGTTAGTTTTTTCAAATGGTTTCTCATGTAAGGTTTTTAATGAGGCAATATCAATGTAAACATGGACGATATATGTCATTTTTTTTCTTATTTTTTCACTGGGTTTTTTAGAAGGAGTTCTTCATGTCAATGTTGTATATTTTCTTCTCATTTTTTCCACAGGGTTTTGGAGAAGAATATTTCAAGCATAACAAACACGATAGAAAAGATGCGTCCGTCGTGGGGCGTGGGAGAACCACCGCGTGCCCGCGTCGGTTGGCTAGCAATCCGCACGAGCGGTTTGTACAAGGGAGGACTATCCTTAATTACCGAATTAAATTAATCCTAACAAAATAGTCCAAATCAAAGGAGTAGTGCAAGGGATAAAAAAACGGCGAAGAAAACTGAAAACCGAGGTGGTACAAAAAAGATCGACCCGGGGCTTCTGAAACGGGTACCTTCTGAAACACACCCAGCAATTAATCAAGAATTTGAACAACGCATGCGCAAGAAGAAACTCCATGTAAAAATGGCCATGAAACGGCCACCTGGACCCTGATCCACTGCTCGTCAGAAGGATCCAACATACAGTGCTACCTCTCTTTTCGCTTCACTCCATTCTCAAACCTCCATCCTACCATGGCGGAGCACAAGCGTACAGTTTCCACCCTCGTTCTCCTCCTCCTCTTCTTCTCGGCGCCGACGAATGCCACACGGCCACCAGCAACGCTCCGCATCCCCGTCGTCCACCGCGACGCGGTCTTCCCGCCGCCGCCGGGCGCCAGCCGTGGTAGCCTCCTAAGCCGCCGCGCGGCTGCCGACGCCGCGCGCTACGCCGCCCTCAAGGCGTCCCTCGGCCTCCGCTCCTCCTCCGCGCACGACGACCGCCTCCACTCCCCGGTCATGTCCGGGCTCCCCTTCGACAGCGGCGAGTACTTCGCGTCCGTCGGCGTGGGCACCCCGTCCACCAGCGCGCTGCTGGTCATCGACACCGGGAGCGACCTCATCTGGCTCCAGTGCAAACCCTGCCGCCGCTGCCACCGCCAGATGAGCTCGCTCTACGACCCCAAGGGCTCCAGCACCTACCGCCAGATCCCCTGCTCGTCGCCGCGGTGCTTCCCTCGCCATGGCTGCGACACCAGCACCGGGGCCTGCGGGTACGCCATGGTCTACGGCGACGGCTCCGGCAGCAGGGGCAACCTCGCCACCGACAGGCTCGTCTTCTCCAACGACACGTCCGTGGACAGCGTCGTCATCGGGTGCGGCCACGACAACGCGGAGCTGTTCGACTCGTCGGCCGGGGTGCTGGGCGTCGGCCGCGGCGCCGGCTCCCTGGCGACGCAGGTGGCGCCGACCTACGGGCGCTACTTCGCCTACTGCCTCGGCGACCGCACGTCCGTCGCACGGAGCAGCGCCTCCTACCTCGCCTTCGGCCGCACGCCGGAGCCGCCGTCCACGGCCTTCACCCCGCTGCTGTCCAACCCGCGGCGCCCCAACCTGTACTACGTGAACATGGCCGGCTTCAGCGTCGGCGGCGAGCGTGTCGCCGGCGGGTTCTGCAGCTCCAGCCTCTGGCTCGACCCGGCGACCGGGCGGGGCGGCGTGGTGGTGGACTCGGGCACGTCCATATCGCGGCTCCCCAGGGATGTGTACGCGGCGCTGCGCGACGCCTTCGACGCGCGCGCGGCCGCGGCCGGGATGCGGAGGCTGGCGCGGGGCATCTCGGTGTTCGACGCGTGCTACGAGCTCCGAGGCGCCAGCGTGCCGGCAGTGGTGCTGCACTTCGCTGGCGGCGCGGACCTGGCGCTGCCCCCGGGTAACTACTTCATACCCGAGCAGGGCGGGAAGTACCACTGCCTGGCGCTGGAGGCGACGGACGACGGGCTCAGCGTGCTCGGCAACGTCCTGCAGCAGGGATTCCGGGTCGTGTTCGATGTCGAGAAAGAACGTGTCGGGTTCGCGCCAAATGGCTGCTAAGCTTGATCAACATTTATTTACACGGTTGTTTAACCTGAAGCATGTGTGTGTACTGCAGCCATAAATTGTTGTTTTCACGTGTTACATAGTACAACACGGGAGAAAACATACGCACGGCCGCACTGAATTTCTGTAGCAGTTGCAAACCCACGCTCACTAGTATGTCATTGCTTTGCAATGATCTCTCTGAACTTGGTCCCTATTCCCCCATTCGGCCGACAGCTTAATGAAAGTAACAAAAGCACGTCCCCTGTACATAAAACTGCCGATGATAAAATTTGTTCTACTTTGCGAAAACCAGATCCACGACCAAAGTTATAAGAATTAAAGCTCTTTTGAGGGTCTGCCTGAAATGGCCGGTCAACCTGACCGTGTAGAGTTTGCGAATTGCTGTGTAATCGCACAACCACGACACGACGACATTCCAGTGATAGCCAGATTTTGGCCCGAGTCAACTGATCTTTTGCTGAGCCGCTTCAACATACTGCAGAGCAAGCTTTTTGACCTTGTCACCCTCCTTGATCAGGAAGTTGGCATTCTTAGCCTCCGAGTGGTGCTTCATAACCTTCTCTGCCGTTTTAGCAACAGCCCACCTGTATTGCTCGACGGTGATTACGCCGCTCTTGCAAAGTGGCCTGATGTTCTCTTTCACAAACATTTCAACCTAGAAAGGGTGAAACAAAGCAGTTCAGCCAGACATGTAAAAATAGATAGTACACTGTTAAAATAGATGCCCAGTGGAACATACAAGTGCGTTGTTACCTTCTTATGTACGGAACTAGATGAATCTGATGCGCTGTTATTGCCTGGATCAGGTGCTGGTTTCTTCAAACTGTCTACACTTTCTGCTGAATGGGTAGATGACTTGTCTGCTTTGGAATGTTTACGATTCAACTCTTGATTGCCACTGGAAGACTTCTCTTTACCGGGCTCCAGTTTCACTGCTTGCCTGATCCCTTCACCTTCTTTCGGCACATTATTCCCATGACTAGATTTATTATGCAAATCGCTCACTGTTATGTCCATTTCTTTTGAGTTCTCCACATGCCCGGTAACTTCATCAGGGATGTCAGCTACAGTTTCCTTGTCTGTTTGACTCGTTTTTTCGCATTGCAAACTACATTTATCGGCTTCGGCCAAGTTCACTGAAAGGGTTTCATTTGCTGTTACATCTGTAGTTTCTCCGCTGGGAATCAATTTCTGATCATCCTCAGAATTACATTTTGGTTGCTGATAGGACGGCCTCTGATCGAGGTTCTGACAATTTGCATCGTCCAGAACCTGCACTGATGAATCATCCTCATCTTTAAGTGGGGATGCATCCCTAACCCTAGAATCAGAACTTGACTGCAAACTTCTGCTCGGTTCAGAGTCCAAATTCACCAAGTAAGTATCGTCTGTATTTGTATATTTTTGTTGCGTGGAAATTGGGGAACCGGAAACTGTCCTGGAATTACCTTCAGCTGTTGTACTTTTTCTCTCGGGACTGTTAGGAGGGGAATCAAAGAGGCCTGCTCTTTTTAGCGCTTCTTCCACGCTGTTGAAACAAACAGTATTTTCACTCGCATTCTGCTCGAGAACACCAGCTAGTTCACTCTTATCAGTTTGTCCGGCAGTAGCAGGAATATCCAAAAGGCCTGCTCTGTCTAAAGCTTCTTCCACATTACTGCTACCACTATTGGTATTTTCAGTTGTAACCTGCTGTGATATCAGATCGCTGCTAACTTCAGCCTTTTCAGTTAGAGTTGAAGCATCATTCTCGGGTTTTGGCTTGGCAGACTGGCGAGTAGCCTGGGAGCAAAGATTCACATAAACTGATTTGCTACTGGACTTCCCGTAGATATCATTTTCTACATTGACAGCATCAGCAATAGCCAATTCAGTATCTGCACATCTGCGAATAACGTCCAAATTTGCTCTCTGCAGATAATACTCGGCGATGCGGTAAAGTTGTGCCTGAACAAGAAAAATACAGGTATGCTTGCAATTTATACTTAGAATTTAGTTGAAATGGAACAAAGTAAGAGCAAATAATGAAGCCGGCAATGTGTAAGCACAATAAAGGACTCCCTTAATGATTACCTGTCTAACTGACATGGGAACTTTATTATGACGTCCAGTTGTGAGCTGTGGCCTCATATCCACAGGAAGTTTTGCCTAAGAAAACCGAACTTGTTAGTGTTTCTAGAGTAGTGGTCAATGAACTTTTGAATTATTATTTTTTATAAGCTAACACGTACTAATAATGGGTAATTCCTGCTGAGATCGTCCGTGCCTTCTGTTTGATCTTTGCTACCAATAGAGCTGGCATTTTTCCTTGCCAGGATCTCAAGGGCCCATTTTCTTTTGTCCTGCTTGATATCACCAGCAGATTGATTTTGTTTATTCTGTGGTGCCTGGCCATTTTTGTTTTCTCTTCTACTCAATGCTTCTTTACTCAGGGTCGAAGAACTCGATACTTTTCCAGTGCTGTTGGGTGAATTGATTTTGATTGTCTGAGTCACAGGTGCAGGTTTGTTTGTTGATTTGCCGTCGTCACCTTTGATTTGGCTATTTTTATCGAATGGGAGGGACCCTTCAAGGGCGGAGAGAGGTTTTATATCACCCTTTCTGGGAACAACTGATGCATCAGCCAGATATAACCTGGACAAAAAGGCTTTCTTCTCTTCAGCACTTTCTTTGCGCGTGCCAGTATCTGAGGATTTCTTGAGTAACTGAAGTACTGATTGCAGTGTCTCAATCTTTTCAGGATTTATCCCTGGGGAGCAACGATGTTTCCAGAAGTCAACTTCCCTGTCACGGTGCCATGCACTTCGTCTCCTTCCTGTGGACGATGCATACAACTTCTTGGTCAGATTCTCACGTATCTTGCCCTTTTGAAGCAGTGACTTCCTTGCGAGTGAAAGGTTGGGTTTTTTGGCTGGTCCATCCATGGACTTCCCAATTGCTGAACGGAATGCGGTCAAAAGTTTTTCGTCAAAAGCGTTATCCTTCTTGAGTATACTAATACCATTATCTCTAACTACTTCCCTTATCTCTTGTTGTAGCTTCTGAACTACAGCAGTTGATTCTTTTCCGTCCTTGTGTAAAATCTTCTTCATTCTAAGACCAGGCTTATCTCCTGCCCTTCTGCCTACAGGCTTCGCCAGCTCCCTGCCAGGATCCCTCATATAGCTCTCTCCTTCAACTATACTCATTATATCAGGGACATATTTATTCTGTGTGGCAATTTTTGATGTATCACTGGCAATAACTTCGGCTGCAATCGAAGTAGCATGGCAGTCTGATGAAGAAACGCCTGAGTTTGCAATGAGATACATTTCCTGATCCGGCACTCCCAGTTTTGCTTTCTTCGCAGGATGACTAATTTCATCTCCTGATTCCATGTCACTGGCATTTTGTCTATCCTCCCTGGAGAAAAAACCCGACAATACTAAAGTGAAATTGTGTAGATCTATGCAACTGTCATGTGAGAGTGAAAATTAGCAGTTCTTACAAGTGAGTGCAAAGCGAAAGATTCTTACATGGGTGGCAACTGCGTGTTCTGGTCATTTTTCCTCTTCTGAACTGCGTCTGAGTTGATCATATCAACATCAGCTGATCTTGCCACCTTACTAGCTGCATCCGTAAAAAGGGAAGATGTTATTTGGATGCATAATGTGATGACCACACAATCCCTTGAACAGACAAGAATGCGGTATAATCAAGCAAGATTGGGCCAGAAACAAACAAACAGTGCATCATATCTATCTAAACTAAGCTATAAAATATACATTGTCTATAGTAATGTAATAATTTCCTTTTTTCGCTGTGAAAAACAAACTTCTACCACCAAAAAGATCAACAAATTTCTAAAGATGCAACTAACACAGCAGATTGTCTACTGAAATATTCAAATATGATGACTGAATGACAAGTTGGCATGTGTTGAAGCTTACTAATCTCTGATAAGCTACAAGTATGAGGCCTTCAACTATTGTGCTGGAATAAGCAAATTCCCCAACATACCTGCTGATGAAAGTTGTGCAGATTTGATGACTGGAGATTTCCCATTACTGTTTCTAGGCAGCGCAGCATCCTCTCCTGTACTTTCAGCCTCCTTACTTCTACATAATAATGAATACGATAGCCCATCTTGTGGTACTTCCGATTGTTCATTCAAAATGTTACCATGCTCTGCGCTAAATAAGATACATGCTGACTCACGCATTGCTGAAAGTTCTGATGATCTTTGTGTTGGTTCAGAAGAAACCGTGCGAGCCAGATTAGTTTCAGAAGATTTATTGTGTGAGCTACAGGAAATATCTTTGTTCCTCGGGATACAGGCATTTGCAACAGCCTCATGTGATAAATCATCTATGGAATAACTTGGATGTGAATTGCAATAAAATGCTTCTTGGGCTGTCTCCGAGCCTAGTGAACCTTCTAGTAGATCATCCTTACTTTCAGAATTTACACCAACCATCGAGACAACAAGGGCAGTTTCGCCATCATCTGCAACAGATACTGACACCCTCCCAGAAAATGATGCATCGGTAGATGTTCTATCAGAATCTCCATTGACGTTTTGCTTCAGGACAACCTCTGATTCATTTTTCGCTTCAATAGATACACATCTACAGAATTGGTAACTTCCTTATCACAAGCCCAGAGCAAAATAAAGATACTCCTACCAGCAAAGAGTGATCAAAGAGAAGAGTCAGATAGTATCAGTGTAAAATTACCTTGGGCACAACCACGAATCTTCAGATGTAGTTTCTGGATTAAAGCCCACACATATAGCATGATACCTGGCTTAAGGATCAAAGTAATTAGAAAACAGAACTGGTTAACAAGTCTCAACTAATAATGGACATATAGCATAATAATACAGTTATATATACCATAGATCACAGGAATCACAAGCAATTGATGTATCTAAAGCTGAATTATCCTCAGCTGCAACGAGTCCACTTCGAATTATGCAATCACCACCATCCAAACAAACTACTGCCTGGAAATGGGGAAAAAAATAGCAAGCCACAGATCAACTTCGGGAGATAATGAATATGGGGGGGTTATCACTGTTTGAAAAGAAATTGATGAAATATAATATGAATATTGTTACTTCTGCATCTATATAGTATGATGGGAAAGATAATGTGTTGCTTTCGCCTGGATCATACCAATCATCATCACCACTGCACAATAACAAGGAAAACAAATAGGAGAAGTAATGAGCATGGCCTTTATTTTATTTGTTGCGCATTCTTTCAAAATAAATAAATGAAAGGCATCTTAAAATAAGAAATTTACAATCATGATGCTCATTACTCATGGACCAAATGATATGGCATGGATTCACAGGAAAATAAACTATTAGTACACACAAGCATATAAAAGTACACCAGCAATATTTTCCGCCTAACATGGTCAGGTGACTCAGTTGCCATCTTATAGTTAGTATACCTGACCAAAGGAAGGGCTCTCAATGGCGCCATGATTTAATGAATAAGAGTATTACTTTACCAAAGCTGATAATGGTTACATAACTTACAGGATGAAAGGCCCCAAAAATATGGCAGCAAGAAACCAATAATCTAGCTTATGAGGTGACAGGGGAACTACAGAGTAAACAACAACAAAATTGAACTAAGAGATGTTCAAACTGATGGTACACGACCTTCTGACCTTACCTTGTTAAAGGGTAATCGTCTTCAATAGTATCTCCAGTACCAGTACTATCATATACCTTCAATACAAAGAAAAAAAATATTACATTCCAATGCAGTTCTACCTCTTCAGGCACTGAGCCAAAAAAAATAAAAAATCCAAGATTGACAGCACTGAGATATGTTTTACTTACTGGAGTGGATGTTATATTCTGAAATTCAATTTTGCAGAGGGGGCAGCGATTTGTGATGGCAGACCAGTTGTCTATGCATGTATAGCAAAACCTGTTATGCGAAATAAAGTTATTTAATTATCACATTAGAGCTTTAAACAACTCATGTAGGACTCTGTGAACATTGATACAATATCGTTGCTTAGTGACTAGAAATCATATTT
This sequence comes from Triticum urartu, assembly GCF_003073215.2. Classification (NCBI taxonomy): domain Eukaryota; kingdom Viridiplantae; phylum Streptophyta; class Magnoliopsida; order Poales; family Poaceae; genus Triticum; species Triticum urartu. The sequence goes on from NC_053024.1 coordinate 518,540,649, forward strand.
TTTAAACTTCCTCATGTACAGAAATCAATTCCGAAGGTGTTAGAGTGAGCAGTACTAGATAGAACATGTGAGGCTAAGAATCTAGTCAACAATGGTAATGTCAAATTAAAACTTGACCTTAAAGAACTTGAACTTAAAATGGGTAAGGGAAAGCATTTCAATTAAATAAGCAAGAAGGTGGACTAGAATACAAAATTATCAAATGAGGATGACTTGGACGGTGCATAACACCTAATATGCATTGACACTACACAGGTTTAGCCAACATATTTGCACAAAACGAAAAATAAGATTGTAACCTACAAAGTTCCCTAGCTGCACAATATTGACCCTCGAGACCTTGATGGTAAATATGAAGCTATGCACAAATGTTAGGAGGTGATGGAACAAAGTCAAAAATGCAGGATAGCTGTAAATCCGTGATTGAGCCATACCAGTGTTGGCAACCATCCAAAACTCCTCTATCGATAACAATATCTCTACAAATGCCGCAAATTTCATTCTCAGATGTATAATTTTCCTGCAAAAAACAGTTTGGATGGATGATCAAAGCAAGAAACATTTGGAACAAGAACTAGAGGTACAAAAAAGAGATAGCCCCTCCCTATAATGGCAAGCACGTATAAACACTAACTGATTATTGTTTGCATTTGCATACCCAGCCAAAATTAGTGTGGATTGTCATCACGAAAACCATTTCCAGCTCAGAAAATGGGGAACAGTTCCCATAATTCAAAAGGTTCGTCACTCTCATGCAGGCAGTGCTTTCCCATGTCATGGCCAAGAAACTAAAATGACACATTCTCATATTACATGAGAAGAGCTATGTAACCATATGAACACTATCTTTACTTACTCGAAGAGCACCATAGCAAAGGCGAACAGACCATCCACGAAATAATCGTTAGCAACTACTCGTACATATGAAAGGGAGTATCATCTCGTTGAGTCCCTTCCCTCAACTCATTCAGTAGTACCAGCAAGTACTTGTTTCGAGAAATACACCAGCAAAGCAAGCACTCAGTTTTTACCACAAGAACGGAATCGAAGGGACGCAATACCAGGTTATCCATCTCTTCCAGCGCTTCAGTCGGTTGCCCATCAACATCCATCTGCATCGGCATCGCTAATCAGCAGCAGATGCCGAGCTTTCTCCCCCAGCAGAACCCGCGGAAGAACCCTGCAGACCGAAGAACAGCGGCCATGAACCAGAATTACTCAAAGCACCGCGGCATGCGAGAGGTGGATGCAGTCTAGCGATACAAATTGGGGAAACTTGAACTCGATCAGCCCAGGATATTACCGCGGATAGGTAGCCAGCTGCGAGGGGAGCGGGGGATCAGGAGGAAGCTGGGCCGCTGGGGATCGGGGGCGCGTGGGCGTGCTCTCCGGGACAGTCCCTGCGCTTGCTAGGCGAGCACTTGCCCCGGCCCCCGACGGCGACGAGACACCGTGGGATCGCCGGTACTCACTCGTGCGAGGGAGACCTAGGCTGGGGTCGCTCAGCAGGCCGCAGCTCAGGCGCTGCACGCCCTCTCTTCCGGCCCAGGCGACCGCCCCGCGCTAGCTGGTTGGACTTGGGTCGGGAATCCCCATCAGGCAATCGAGCCACTGCGCATACGCAGCACGCACAGATCTGCACGAAATCTGAAGACATCGTGACCGTTGCTTAGAGTTACTTTTTTATAAGGCAAATTGCTTCTAGTTAGATTTTCTTTAGAATTTTTACTGTTGTGCATCACGAAGGTAGCATTACAGGATCCCCTCAAAAAAATGTAGCATTACAGGAAGAGAAAAGTCTATTTCAAACCTTAAATTCCTAAAAATCTGACTGAATCCCAATTTGTTAAGCCCTAAAATTAGCACCGTTGGAATTGGTGAATCTTCACCAAAATATTCTTCCTCTCTGTTTGCGTTCTTGTTGGTGAGATTGGACCTGTGGTGTTCCTGGGTGGGATCGTATAATAATTCTCTTATTGTGTAAGTACGTTACTCTATATTTTTTGGGCTAGGTGATGTTCTAAGGTGTTGCAAATCTTGTTTGTGACTTTTGAAGAATCCATGTTATGGTGATTTTTAGAGTGTTATTTATAGGCTAGTTTTTTAACACAATACAGACTCAAGCGCACATACATACGTGCATACACTCATCCTATAAATGTACACACGCACCCTACCTCTATGAGCACCTTCGAGAAACTGAGCCGGCATATCATCTTGAGATTTACGAAGTCTCTCCTCCCACTGAGAGCGCATCGCGGAAAATCCTGAAATAAATCCAGGAATAATGCTAGCACCAGGACTTGAACCCTAGTGAGCTGGGGATACCACTGTCCCTCTAACCATCCAACAACAGGTTGATTCGCATTTATACGCTAGTTATTAGGGCTTCAAAGAGAAATTTGATATCAAGTACTTTTCTGTATGGAGAAAATGCCACAAAAATATTTTTAGATACATTAATATCTTATAACAGTTTAGAGGGGTTCATCTTTTAGCCGACTTGACTTGACTAAAGTTTAGTTGCTTAGTAAGGCAAAATAATAAGTGCCCAGCCACCGCTTTCTCTCGAAAAAATAAGGCTAAGGTTCCTCCGCCTCCTGTCGACATTGGGTCCGCCTTGTCTCCGGTATCCTAAGGGCCATGAAGGTGCGATGGACCCCGGCCCTTGTCGGCGGGAGGGATTTTGCTTTGTTTTAGGCGTTTTTACGAGTACGTTTAGGGTTTATGTCCTAGTGAGGAAGATGAGGCGGTGGTGGCTTTGATACGTCTCAAACGTATTTATAATTTTTTATTGTTAAATTAGATTATATTATCATTCTTACATACTCTGGCCATCATTTTATATTATTTTTCTATATTAACATATAAATCCAGCGCGCAGTGTCAGTTGTTGTTTTCTGCTTCTTTTTGGTTTTACATAAAAATGATACCTACGAAGATCCAAACATGACGAAACTTTTTGTTGATTTTTTCTAGAACAACAGACCCTAGAAGCTTCGGGGGTGACCAAAAGATGGACCAGGGGGCACAAGCCTAGGGGCGTGCCCTGGGGCAGGACGTGTTTGTGGGCCCCCTGCTGCTCTGTTTGCCCTAATATTTAGCCTATAAATTCACATATATTCCAAAACCCTCGGAACGAGACCTAAAACAATTTATTGCCAACGCAAGCCTCTATTCCGAAGCGATCTCATCTAGAGCCCTTTTCTGACACTCTGCCGGAGGAGGAAACCATCCATGGAGCCCTCTTCATCAACCTTGCTACCTCTGTGGTGATTTGTGAGTAGTTCATCCTCGAAGTTGAGGTTGTGTACTAGTAGTTATGTGTTTGATCTCTCTCTATCTCCCTCACACATATTTTTTATTGAATCCGATCTTGATTGTGTGATAAGCTTTATTAATAAAGTTGGATCTTATGATGTTCATCCCCCTCTATTCTTTTTATGGTGAACTGAGTCTTCTCTTTGAAGTTTTTTTTATGTTGGATTGAATACTTCAGATTTGAGATTACTTGTTGCATGTCTAGTAATTAACTTGCGGATACATGTGGTGATATTGGGGTAATCTAGACATAAAAGGTTGAATGATATGTATAATATGGTGTTATCGTAGTACGATCTTTAGAATTATTGGTGACACTTTGGGATGGTTCAATAGATTGATTGGAAAAGGACAACTTTGAGGTGGTTTGCTACCTATGTAATTTCATCCTACTTTCTTCGATGGAATAGAAGCTTTTGAATGGTTCTTTGCTACACTTTGAGGGATTATCATGATGTTTAATTATGTTAGTGATGTCGAGAGATTGCACTAGCGGAGGTATAAATCCTAGGCCTTGTTTCCAAGCATTGAGACACTGTTTTACTCACTTTAATTATTTGTCACCTTGCTGTATTTATTTGTTTAGATTATAGAAACATATTTCTACCATCCATACTACACACCTATCATCATCTCTTCGCCGAACTAGTCCACATATGCAACTAAAAATGTATTAGGTGTGTGGGGGACACAAGAGATCACTTATATCATGTCTTCGATGAGCTAGTGCACCTATACAACTGACAATTGTATTAAGTGTGTGGGGGACACAAGAAATAACTTGAATTTGATTGCAGGGCTGCTTGAGAGAGAACCACCTTCATCCTACACTTTTACGCGGATTGATAAACGTTATGTCATACACTTGAGGAAAATTTGCTACTGTCCTACGAAACACTGCGCTTGGAGGCCCAACAAAGTCTACAAGCATAAAGTTGCATAGTAGACATCTGGCTCCCTAAAGATGGAATACGGCTCTCAATGACCGAGTTCAGTGGATCTGTTTGGACCGAGTCTTCTTTCATGTGTCTACAAGTTGGACTCTTTCGATCTATACTTCTCTTCATCGGTGATGGTTGCTGCTCTTGTGCGCTAGTCCTATAGGGTCTTAGCACAACGACTTCCCTTCTATCTACCACGACAAGTTTGGCCTGACTCCGGTGAGTGAGGCACGATGGCAGCGATGCGCCTTTGACTCGCTCTAGTACTTGTAGTCGCTGCTAGGTGGTATATGGACATGGATGTAATTGTTTTTATTTCTGTGTTTGTACTGCCATGTCATGATGAATCGGAAGTTCCTCACAAAAAAGGAAAAATAACTCAAATAAGCGTGAAAATTTTCTATTTGGCCCATGATTTTTCTTGCTTCAGTTTTGATTAGTGGCGTGTTACAACACGTAGGTTGAGAAAGACCTCCTCCCACAAAATGAATGTTCTTCCCGAGATTCCTACATCTAAAGAGTTCAGGAAACCCAGTCTTAAGATAGTCACTCTTTCCCAAGTGCCTTACTCTTCCATCACTAAGCCTTCAAGTAGGGACTGTTCCTACTTTAAGTACATCACTCAATTTTATCCAGAATGCGAAGTGGGCTCTCGTGATTGGTTAGGCCTAGTTGTTAGGGAATGTAGTAATTTCAAAAAAATTCCTATGCACACGCAAGATCATGGTGATGCATAGCAACGAGAGGGGAGAGTGTTGTCTACGTACCCTCGTAGACCATAAGCGGAAGCGTTATGACAACGCGGTTGATGTAGTCGTATGTCTTCACGATCGACTGATCCTAGTACCGAAAGTACGACACCTCCGCGATCTGCACACGTTCGGCTCGGTGATGTCCCACGAACTCTCGATCCAGCTGAGTGTCGAGGGAGAGCTTCGTCAGCACGACGGCGTGATGACGGTGATGATGACGCTACCGTCGCAGGGCTTCGCCTAAGCACTACGATGATATGACCGAGGTGGATTATGGTGGAAGGGGGCACCACACACGGCTAAGGGATCAATAATCAACTTGTGTGTCTATGGGGTGCCCCCTCCCCCGTATATAAAGGAGTGGAGGAGGGGGAGAGGGCCGGCCTCCTAGGCGCGCCCAAGGGGGGAGTCCTACTCCCGGTGGGAGTAGGATTCCTCCTTCCCTAGTTGGAGTAGGAGAGGGAAGGAAGGGTGAGAAGGAGAGAAGGAAAGGGGGGGCCGGCCCCCCTCCCAATTCGGATTGGGCTTGTGTGTGGGGGGGGCGCTCCCACCTTGGCCGCCTCCTCCTCCTTTCCACTATGGCCCATTAAGGCCCATTGACTCCCCGGGGGGTTCCGGTAACCCCCCGGTACTCCGGTATCACTACAAAAAAGACATCCGTGACATTTTGGGCCGAATGAAATTTTTTTTCTGTCATACATATGACACTTCTATGACGATAATTGTGACAAAACCCGGTATCATCATAGATGTGGTGGGCTCCTACTTCTATGACAAAAAATCATGACAGAAAATGGGCTTTTCGTCCTGGGCGGGCCGGAGACGCAGCTGCATGACATTCTTTGGGCCGTCCATGACGGAAAAAACCATGATAGAAGCGAGGAGGAGGAAAATTTCGGGGAGTTCCCGGTTACGGTGGGAGGTCGGGGGCCGAGTGATGCGCGTTTCTCTCGTACACGTACACGCGTGTGTGCGAGGCGTTGGCTCTAACTGAACCCGAGCGAGGCGTTGGGCTCTAACTGAACCCGAGCGATTGCACTGCAGGCTACGCATTACTGAACCCGAGCAATTGATCGATGGCTGTTAACTAAACCCGATCGAGCGATTCCTTCGCTACTGCTGCTAACTGAAGCCGGTCGATGCTGCCTCTGGGATGAACAGTGAGCGTTGCGGGGGGTTTGGATGAACAGTGAGCGGTGGCGTTGCCTCTGGATGAACAGGACCCCGTGGTGTGGTGGAGGGATGGATGAACAATAGACGGTGGAGGGGTGCCCGTGGAGGGGTGGTTGAACAGGGTCCCGTGGTGTGGAGGGCTGGATGAACAATAGACGGTGGAGGGGTGGTTGAACAGTAGCCGGTGGAGTAGCGCGCGGTGGAGGCTGGATGAACAGGAGCCCGTGGAGGCTGGAGGAGGTCGACGGTGGAGATGAACAGTATCCCGTGGAGTCCCGTTTTGCGGTACGCCACACCCCTCCCGATGAACAGGACCCCCGTTTCGACCGAGGAGGTCCGTTTCGTCTGTTTTGCGGTACGCCACACCCCTCCCGATCAACAGGACCCCTGTTTCGACCGTAGGAGGTCTGTTTCCTCCGTTTTGCGGTACGCCACACCCCTCTCGATCAACAGGACCCCGTTTCGACCGTAGGAGGTCCATTTCCTCCGTTCTGCGATACGCCAGGCCTCGTTTCCATCGCCTGTTCTGTCCAAGCCCTCCCGATGAACACGACCATGCATTCCGTTCCGACCCAGCCGGTTGGCTCCCACGCGTTCCGCTGCCTCCCGATGAACACGACGCATTTCATTGCCTCCCCATAAACACGGCGACGACGCTGTTTCTCCGTTTCGACCCAGCCATGTACACGAGCCCTGGCCGTACATATGCACGAGTAGGCGTTCGAGACCCCGCTCGTATGTACACATACGTGGCCGTATTTTCATTCTTGCATCCTGGCCGCTGTACGTACGTGTACATGCTACGTGCGCGCCTCTACTACGACACGTACGCGCCTCTACTACGACACGTGTGCGCCTCTACATCCACCAGTATATATGTACGTACACGTTCGCGACCAGAATGACAACGCTACGTACGCTTCGACCAGGTGGGTCCCGACTGTCAGGTACTTCCTTGCCTACGAGGATGTAGCTGGTGGGTCCCAGCAGTCAGGGGGGCGAGTCGTTTTTTTTTGCCCGGACGCACTTCCTTGCGTGCGAAGATGTAGCTGGTGGGTCCCAGCAGTCAGGGGGAAACATTTTTTTTGCGAAATACAGTGGCCTGTCCGGTGGGTCCCAGCTGTCAGGTGGAGAATCATTATTTTCCGCGTAATAAGGAGGCACTTCCTTGCTGCGGCCGTGGACCCAGATGTCAGCCTCTCCACGTACAGTCCACGTCCGATGGAAGTCGTTCCTTGACCACGTTGACCATGCCGTGCCGAGAGCACCAGGGCGGTGGACGACGACGAGGCCTAGGAAGGGGACGACGGGGAGCCCGGAAGACGCGGCAGTGGAAGCCCGCGCGGAGAGGAGTACGAGGGTTCACTGGTTCGACTGCGATGTGAGGCTGCCGTCGCCGCAGGGTCTGGCCAGCGGTGGGAATAGTAGGGGGCGGTGAGGCCTCCGCGGCAGCACAGCCGGCCACGAGAGGCAGGAGCATGCGGCACGACCGGTGCTGCTTTGGGCGGCTGGAGCAAGAAGACCAGAGGTTGAAGAAGCACTACGGCCGTTGGATGGACATCGTACGGTCACTGGAGCTAGAATCGTTCATATTGACTAAAGTTGACAAAGGCCCCATCCCAGTCAACTTAGTAGGCCCACAAGTCAGCCTCCCACCATGGTGGGTCCCAGCTAGCAGGGGGAGTATTCATTTTTTTGTGCGTAATAAGGAGGCACTTCTGGTGGGTCCGAGCTGACAGCGGGGGGAACGTTTTTTTTGTGAAATACGCTGGCCCGTCCGGTGGGTCCCAGCAGTCAGGGGGGAAACATTTTTTCGTGAAATAAGGTGGCCCGTCCGGTGGGTCCCTGCTGTCATGTGGAGGAATAATTATTTTGCGCGTAATAAGGAGGCACTTCCTTGCGGCCGCCTGGACCCAGCTGTCAGCCTCTCCACGTACAGTACTCTTCTGATGGAAGTCAGTCGTTGACCACATTGACCACGCCGCGCCGAGAGCACCAGGGCGGTGGTCTGGACAACGGCGAGGCCTAGGAAGGGGACGACGCGGAGCCGGGGAAGACGCAGCAGTGGAAGCCCACGCGGAGAGGAGTACGAGGGTTCACTGGTTCGGCTGCGGTGTGAGGCTGCCGTCGCCGCAGAATAATAGGGGGTGTGGGTGAGTAGAGGGATGATACGTCTCCAACGTATCTATAATTTTTGATTGCTCCATGCTATATTATCTACTGTTTTGGATGTTTATGGGCTTTATTATACACTTTTATATCATTTTTGGGACTAACCTATTAACCCAGAGCCCAGAGCCCAGTGCCAGTTTCTGTTTTTTTCCTTGTTTTAGGGTTTCGAAGAAAAGGAAAACCAAACGGAGTCCAATTGACCTGAAACTTCACGGAACCCATTTTTGGAAGGAAAGAAGCCCAGAAGACTTGAAGTGCACGTAAGGGAAGCTTCGAGGAGGCCACGAGGTAGGGGCGCGCCCACCCCCTGGGCGCGCCCTCCACCCTCGTGGGCCCCTCGTGGCCCCCCTGACGTACTTCTTCCACCTATATATCTCCATATACCCTAAAAACATCGGAGAGCAGAATAGATCGGGAGTTCCACCGCCAGAAGCCTCTGTAGCCACCGAAAACCAATCTAGACCCGTTCCGGCACCCTGCCGGAGGGGGCAATCCCTCTCCGGTGGCCATCTTCATCATCCCGGTGCTCTCCATGACGAGGAGGGAGTAGTTCTCCCTCGGGGCTGAGGGTATGTACCAGTAGCTATGTGTTTGATCTCTCTCTCTCTCTCTTGTGTTCTTCATTTGGCACGATCTTGATGTATCGCGAGCTTTGTTATTATAGTTGGATCTTATGTTTCTCCTCCCCCTCTACTCTCTTGTAATGAATTGAGTTTCCCCTTTGAAGTAATCTTATCGGATTGAATCTTTAAATATTTGAGAACACTTGATGTATGTCTTGCCATGTGTATCTGTGGTGATAATGGGATACCACGTGATTCACTTGATGTATGTTTTGGTGATCAACTTGCGGGTTCCGCCCATGAACCTATGCATAGGGGTTGGCACACGTTTTCGTCGTGATTCTCCGGTAGAAACTTTGGGGCACTCTATGAGGTCCTATGTGTTGGTTGAATAGATGAATCTGAGATTGTGTGATGCATATCGTATAATCATACCCATGGATACTTGAGGTGACATTGGAGTATCTAGGTGACATTAGGGTTTTGGTTGATTTGTGTCTTAAGGAGTTATTCTAGTACGAACTCTAGGGATGTTTGTGACACTTATAGGAATAGCCCAACGGATTGATTGGAAAGAATAACTTTGAGGTGGTTTCGTACCCTACCATAATCTCTTCGTTCATTCTCTGCTATTAGTGACTTTGGTGTGACTCTTTGTTGCATGTTGAGGGATAGTTATGTGATCCAATTATGCTATTATTGTTGAGGGAACTTGCACTAACGAAAGTATGAACCCTAGGCCTTGTTTCAACACATTGCAATATCGTTTACGCTCACTTTTATCATTCGTTACCTTGCTGTTTTTATATTTTCAGATTACAAAAACTACTATCTACCATCCATATACCACTTGTATCACCATCTCTTCGCCGAACTAGTGCACCTATACAATTTACCATTGTATTGGGTGTGTTGGGGACACAAGAGACTCTTTGTTATTTGGTTGCAGGGTTGCTTGAGAGAGACCATCTTCATCCTACGCCTCCTACGGATTGATAAACCTTAGGTCATCCACTTGAGGGAAATTTGCTACTGTCCTACAAACCTCTGCACTTGGAGGCCCAACAACGTCTACAAGAAGAAGGTTGTGTAGTAGACATCAAGCTCTTTTATGGCGCCGTTGCTGGGGAGGTTAGCGCTTGAAGGTATATCTTTAGATCTTGCAATCGAGTCTTTTAGTTTCTTGTTTTTATCACTAGTTTAGTTTATAAAAGAAAATTACAAAAAAATGGAATTAAGTTTGCCTCATACGCTCCACCTTTTTAATATCTTTCGTGAGTATGATAGAAAGGATAATTGTGCTCAAGTGCTAGAAGAAGAAATCAATAAAATGTTTGGCACTAAATATTTGAATGATGAGAATGATTGCAATGTTGTTAGTATGAATTCCTTGAATATCCATGATGCTAATGATATGCAAAGCCACAAGCTTG